>NC_136633.1:19460080-19595580 GCF_933228915.1 Telmatherina bonti | reverse complement strand
TATATATATATATATATATATATATATATATATATATATATATATATATATATATATATATATATGTGTGTATGTATGAATGTATGTATGTATATATATATATGTATGTATGTATATAGACTACTATGTTTATATGTTTATATGTATATATGTTTGAAATACAATATATTTTCCTGAACTATGAAAGTGAAACACTTGGATCACTTCCTTCTAAAATCACCAGTTCAGACATGCATGCAGCAACACACACAAGTGGTGCACACACACTTACATGAAACATGCATTGTGACAGGAAGTGATCTTGAAGATGGAAAGCGCTCCTTTATGTCATTTAAAACAGTGATGAACATGGCTTCTCTCGTCACCATCACTGTGGTTCTGCTCTGCTACTCCGTCAGCACCCTCAAAGGTAAATAACTGTGAAATAAAATTATTCCTTGCTGTTTATCCCTGTTGGGATGTTTTAGGGTCATTTTACAAGACAAAACTGTATAATGTTTTTTACATTTCTATTGGTCAAATTCATAGCTAAATAACATTTACTTACATCTATTTATGCCTCCAGCTGCAAATATTTGTCATGTTACATGTGTAACATAACTTAATATATGGTGCAGGGTTCTTTTTTTTTATCAAAATATCAATTTTCAGGTTTCTATCAGAAATCTGTCAGTTTAATCCAATTAATCCAAAATAGAAATTGTAGAAGTTGTAGGTGATGAACAAAACCATGCAAAAACAAGGTAATAGTTTTTGAATCAGACTGCCTTATGAAGAAACCCTCAGAGTGAGGACTCAAGTCGCAGCGTTGTGGACTAACTGCAGATGTCTGGTTATTTCATTTTATGGCAATTACAGTAGTCTAGTCCCGATAACTGTATAGACAAGCATTTCTAAATCCTGCAGGGACATCTGTTCATTAATCCTCGATGCGTTCTTTAAGTTAGAAAAGGCTGAGTTGACAACTGCCTTCATGTGACGGCTGAAACTTCTTCTTTGGCTTCGAAAGCTATATTCAGTTTTGTTTTCATGTAACTAAAAGAAGTACTGCCACTCTGATCAATAAATTTGAACAGATTATAGTCTCCTAGTGTAACGGCTGGTTAATGTTGGACTCCAAGACAAGGGCCAGTGACATATGGATTGACAATAAATTTAATATTGGTGATTGTGTCGAAACCCCAAGAATGGGGAAATGCCAGGAAAGCTGCCAGAGAGGACTGGATGCCAACATGGTTTGGTCTATAAGTAAAACCGAGTCATTTAATATGCTCAAAAACTGTTCTAATCTTGAGATTCATCACGTGTGAGTTAGAGAATCCATGAATTGGCAAGAAATGGTGTCAGACAAAAGAAATAATCTTGGAAAGGTTCACCTGCAGACGTGTTGCTGATGTGGTGGCGCAGCAGAGGACAAACAGGAAGCTGTGCAAAGCTTTGAAGTGGAGGTGTCCTGCAGAAGCTGTTGCAAAATTTTAACACAGGAAACGTCAAATGATCAACGAGACAAACCTAAATCTAATGTTTAAGAATTTAAATAAACTTTTTCATCCGAACATTTTTGCTTTAAATGTCTAATTTATTGAGCAACATTTTATAAATAAGCTCATTTTTATCAGCAATTCTTGATTTTATCTCATAAAGGTTATTTTAAAATTCAAATAAGTTACCAAATATTTTCTACAAATGCTTTAGTGGAGTTGGACATTTTAAAAAGTAGCGGAGAATTAGAAAAAGTGCAGAATATGAAACACAACATGTGCAGAGTATCTTCACTTATTCATGACCTATATTCAACTCAAACATCAGCTTAGTTGTGCAGTTTTTTTATATTATTCATCTATACTAAATTGTTAATTTTATTTCATTCAATCTTTTTCTGTATTTGTTAGGCTTTTATATGATTGCATATATTGCAATGATTTAGAAATCAAAGGCTTAGTTAAGAGGTTAAGGGAAATGAACCTCATAAAACTGATTTGTGTTGGTAAAACAAGCTGAAAAGTCTGTTGTGTTGAGGTATTCACCGCATGAAAGAGCTTTTGTGGATATCTTTGAAAGGTCGCAGATTTCACATGTCTTCTGTTTAATTTCACAATTAGAATTTAAATATGTCTGAATATTTCTGCTCTGATTTATGAGGAATACTTAGTTTCTGGAGTTAGTCTGGAGGAAGATTAGCTGTCTATTGAGGACTAAATCAGGGCATTTACAGTTCTGAGTTGTAGGTGTGAAATACAGGAAAATATAGATGAACTTAAGGGAATCTTGACTCATTTAGAAACAAACATCCTGTTGGTTCACCTCACAGAAAAAAAGTCAAAAATAAGTATCAGAGATGTTGATTTTTTTTAAAAATGTATTTATTTTTTTGTGCCCTGACTTCACTAAAACTTTCCATCTACTGATGTGAAATTGTGTTTCGGAAAAACAGTGTTTTGCTTCAGTTTGAAAGGTTTGTGGTGAGAGCAGAGACCCTCAACGGGGGTTTCATGTCACCCAAAGTTAGATCTGGTGCAGCGATGCATGCTAATGATCTGATTCAGTGGCCTGGAACTGTTTTTGGTTTTTTTTTTCCCATCTCTGCCTTCTCCTTTTACTTTCAGTCAAGCAACACTAAAGCTAGCCTGGGTAGAGTTAACAGAGAGCATTGCTTACAAGATGGCAGTCCTGCCTCAACAATAACACAACTTGTTACCTTGTATTTGACCCACTAATCTGTTGCATTAATCTTTTCCATATTTCTGCGTGAACAACAGGCCTGAATCTTTAGAGAAAAGCTAAAATTCAAAATAAAATTGTGTTTTTCAGTCTTTTTTTTTATATGATTGCTTTGGACCAACTTTTAAATATGTTTCTTCATTCTTCTTTCTGACCCAAAGGTTCTCTGGATAAGTCTGACACATATGTTAAAGTTGGTGAAAAAGGTTTTGTGCTGTTGGACTCCAAACTGGAACCCACGGATGTACTAAAATGGAAGCTGAAGGAAAAGATAATCTTTTTTTAAACTAGGAGATAAAGTTATTATTGGTAGACCAGATGATGTCACCGCTAATGGACATGGACAATGCAATCTCAATTTGGGGGTCTTGTTAAGACCAGTCTTGGCTGATTTACGGACTTTCTATGTTATCTTTCAATTTGCAACAGTAGTTAGCATGACATACCAACGTTTAAAGCAGATTGTTTCACACATTGTTTTCTTGTTTTTAAGATGCTGTGCTGACAGATCAGATCTTAAAAAACTCCATTTGGGCATGCCGACTACTGGCTCTGAAAATGGTGTAACATTTGGTGTCACGGTTTTTGCTAATCTTTCCCAGGTAGGCAGATTCGTCACCCTTGTGGCCACCCCAGTGTCGTCTGGTTATTTGCCGTTTCTATTTGTGTTGGGAGGTGGGTGGGTGGGCTGTCATGTGTAGAAAAACTAGAGAGAACTAAACAGTAAAACATATTTCTCTACCCCTTATGTCGATATGTTGAGTATTCCTCAAACTTTCTTTGTTGGATCGAACAAAGAAAATAAAGCATTTATATGCATTTATTAAATCAATCTGGGGATGTCACCACCATCGGAAATCTGTTCTAACTTTGATGCCAGTAGGGTTGCAAGTCGTGGATCAGTTCATGTTAAGCAGAAGACTGAAGGTTGATAAAATCCTGCAGCACAACAAAAACATACATGAACACGTTGTTTTCTTCCTGTTTATGTTTTGTCCATATTAAAATTTGGGCTCTCCTTCGTTTGTCATCTTTTTCCATTAAATCCAAGAGAAAAGTCTGCACAAATTTTTGACTGGTTGTGTAAATGTGAAAAAATATTTAGCTTTTGTTGTCTTTCCAATCCACAGGTTCGTCGGATAAGTGTGACACATACGGTGAAGTAGGCAGAACTGTTACAGTACCTCTGGACTACACACTGGGATCTGAGGACAGACTAATGTGGAAGCAAGGACAGCGGACAATCTTTCGTAAACAAGCACAAAGAGTAGTCGTTGGGAAAAAAGATGATATCAATGGGAAAGGAGACCTCATCCTAAAAAACCTTAATAAGAGTTTTGCAGGAGAATACAAAGCAGAGGTTTTTAATAAAAACGGAGAATTAAAACAAACAAAATCCAAGCATGTATGTGTACTGGGTAAGTAACAACAGTTTCAATTTATTTTAGTTTACTTTGTTTGCTTTATAATCCTTGAGTAGGTAATACACATCTGTCTTCTCTTAATATGTTTAATAAATATATCAAAATCTTACAATAAAAAGTGAATGATGCACCAGAGGCTGTTAAGTCAACAGGAAACTGCATGAAAAATTTCCCGTATTGTCGAGCACTATTTGTTCTTTACTGAAGGATAAATTCAGCATGACCTTGTGTAATGTCGATCTAATGAAACATCCTCAGACCCTGTGAAGAAGCCTACGGTGAAGACGGAGTGCATTGAAGAGAAAGTCAACCTTACCTGTATGACTGATCAGGTGAGAATGCATGTTTTACAGCACCGTTCTGCATCCGTTAATGGAAACACAACATGCGGTTGCTTGTAGCAATATGGGGCAAAAGGCAAACTTCACCCCTTATGATGAGTCTGACATGTTTTGGTGTGTATGTATGTCTTCAAACAGTTATTTCTTGATAATAATAAGTGGTAATGGTAAAAATTGGCATGTTTATGACACTAAATAGGATGTCTCCACAAAACCATCTCACTAAAGACAGAAAAGCTTTTATGCGGCTAAATGTGATATAGTTTATAGTTATCCTCTGTTGCACACTTAGCCCTTATCCACACAGAGATGAGACAATTTTGTGTAAAAAGAAAAATGCAGTTCATACAGACACTCTAGAAAAGTATATCCACACAAAACCAGTGAAGATAATGTAGTAGCACCACCAGGCCTGTAGGTGGTGCTGCAACGCTGCCACAGAAATACACTGAGCACGTGCATCAGCAATAAAGCAGCAAAAAAAAAAAAAAAAAAAAAAAAAGAAAGAAAGAAAAGAAAAACAGGCAGGTTGTGTTTTAACAAAAACTGGTTCAGTTCTCTCAAGTTTCAGAACCTCTGTGTTTTCTGGCAA
Organism: Telmatherina bonti; assembly: GCF_933228915.1. Lineage (NCBI taxonomy): Eukaryota > Metazoa > Chordata > Actinopteri > Atheriniformes > Telmatherinidae > Telmatherina > Telmatherina bonti. Next base: position 19,590,502 of record NC_136633.1, on the reverse strand, counting down.
AATTACCCAATTTGTACCAGTTTAACCAGAACCAAACCAGGCTTACTTTTCTCCAAGGTAGTAAATATTAGTATATTAGAGATTTAAAAGGTAATGGTTAAATTTTCAACCTCCATTAGATCTATTTGTGCAGCACATCTCATGTACTAAACATTTTAAAATGCATAAAACATTAAATGCACCACATCGTACAAAGAAAGCATTACAAAGTAGCAAAAGCCAGCAAAAAAAACCAGCAAAAAATCACAATAAAATTATGAATTCAATTAAGATCATTTAAAAAAGGATAAAGCAGGACTAGACAGGTTTGCTTGTATTGCATATTTCCTACAAGACAACCGAGAGAGCTTAACATAAAAAATGAAAAACATTCCAGCAAAGTGCAAGAAAAAAAACAAACAGTAAAAGCATAAAGTTTCCCAAAAATAAACAGGCTACATTCATATGACCGAGTGAATTTCAAAAAATGTTGAGATATCAACAACATTGTACATAAGTTGTAACCATTGTTCTGCATGTTTGTCCTGATAACTGTTGCTGTGGCGACCATCTAATCACTGTCTCTTCTCTTTTCTTTCTAGCGCGGTGTGTCATATCTGTGGTTTCAAAATGGTACACAGTTGGAAAAGGAGGGTTCCAGTCTGATAAAAGTACCAAAAGAGGTCCAATCAGACATCTTCTCTTGCAGAGTTTCCAACCAAGTCAGCTCTAAGAACAGTGATGAAGTCATTATTTTTTTCATAGCGAAGTGCCTTGAGTCCAGTAAGTGATGATGCTGGTTAACCTCGTGTCTCTGTTCCACTGATATAGATAACAGGGGGCGGTGCTGCTTATGGTGCTCATTCTTATTTATATTTATTGTCTTTCAGGTTGTTACATTATATCTAATGTATTTATAAAATATTGTCTGTCTGTTTTCATTCCAGTCATCCCAAACACCCTCAAGGTGTCACCCAAAGCCCTGCCTTCTGTGGTCACAGAAGGAAGTGACATCACTCTGTCTTGCCACGTCACCCTGAAACATAACCACCCCACCAACGTGTCAGTCACATGGCTGGTTAGAAAAGACACAACATCTGAGGAGATTTTAACATTTAGTTCTGAAGGACATGAGATTGCAGGCAAAAATTATACCAGTCGTTATAGCAACAGAGATATCCGATTGGCTCACGGCGAGAACGGAGTGTTTGAACTTGTGATTTCCAAAGTGAAGCAGTCTGATGGAGGGACTTATAAATGCACCGGAAAAGAATGGCTGTATAAAAGTGGAGTGGAGCCGATTAAAATCAGGGAAAGTACAGAGGAGTTTGGGACGGTTACTATCACTCCTCCAGGTGAGATGAACCACATCGCAGAAGCATCATTTATGAAAGCGTTTCCCAAAGACAAGCTGGAACAAAAACATTGTTGCTTTTGGAAACATAAATCTAATTTTAAAAGAGAAATTTTTCTCCATATCAGAAATTATTCCGTCAAAGCATCTTTAAACCATTCATACATGATGCCCTGGGGTTAAATGGAAACACAATCAGCAGCTCTCTGTGTTTAAAAGTGACGTTTTTCTAAAGTTAATGACACTTAATTCCTCTCCGTGTTATAGATTTCTCATGTTTTCTTTCCTTTTCAGGTTTCCCAGAAGAATTGTTTGGAATTAGTATCTGGGTTTTCATAGGTGCCGGAGGAGGTACGTTTGGTCTAAATCGAGCTTTTTTTGAGTGAAGCATCTTTGTATTGCTAAGTGCATCTCATCACATAATGCTGGACGTTGTCACAGTAAAATCCACTGAAACAGACATCTAAGCAGTCACACATGAGTGAATAATATAATAGTGGTTTGTGTGTTCAATCCCATGTTTTTATCCTCATCAGGTATTGTTCTTATGATCATCCTCATCTGCGTTTGCTGTGTAAGAGCCAGACGGAAAAGGCGCAGCCGACAGAGGGGTAATTTGAATTCATTTGGACATATAATAACACTACACCCCACTAGAAGGTTGCAAAACTTCTTAAAAGCAGTTGAAGCTGTTTAATAAACTTGTTGTTCGAACCACTGAATTCAAAAGAGAAACATTCATCGTCAGACCTGCTGCTTTACACATTTAATGATGATACAGAGATCTGATTTTGAATAAAGTCTTAAATTACTGTTTACATAAATATCAGGTGTGTATGACGGAGTATTAGGGCCACAATGAGAAAAAAAATAGTGTTGGATTATTATTTTTTCCTCTGCTTCACTAGAGAATAAAGTCAAAATGATGAGAATAAAGGTAAAAGTTTCAAGAATTAAGTTGAAATGACGAGAACAAAGCCGAAATACTAATATTAAAGTTGAGTTTTCAATATGAATTTGAACAGCTTTAAAACACAATGCCTTGTGTGTAGCCTACTCACTTTTACATCAAGAAGTTGCATGCACACACGTTGTAGCCTACACGGCATGCGGTCACTCTTTTTTTTTTTTTTTTTACTTTCTCATTTCGACTTTATTCTCGCCATTTTGACTTAAATCTCAAAACTGTATTTCTACTTTATTCTTGTCATTTCAACTTTAGTCTCTATTAAAGCAGAGGAAAAAATAATAATCCAAGACCTTTTTTTTTTTCTCATTGTGGCCCTAATGCTCTGTCGTAGGTGTGTATGTTTTTTGTTGGGGACACCAACCTTTTCACAACATCATTAGTTTGTGGGATAACCTCGAGTTACACTACCAAGTTCAGATTGGAGTAGCGATGGCATGCACCTCCCCAGCTATCTTCTCAGGAGGAAAAGCTTGTTAACTTTAGGTTGCTCACTGAAACTTCCAGAATCAGCCAAATAGAAACCACTGATCTTTCTTTCTCCTTTTTACAGCAGAAACAGAAAACATGCAAGGAACTCCGATGCATCCAAGAGACAGATGATTACCCTGGCTGCTATTCCCAAGCTAAGACAGTCAACTGGGATCCTCATTCTGAAGACACAAAAACAGACAGAAAGGACACAACTGGACAGATGTTGATTTTAGCGAGACTAGAACTATTTCCAGCCCTTTTCTTCAAGGACCAAACTGCCAACTAAGGGATCAACACAGCTGCAGCTTGAGCATTAGCACCAGTGCTAGCATTAGCCACACATGGCTTAGCATAATATTCTCTATGCATTTTAATGACTTTTCTTTGTAAAATTAAACAAGTTACTAATTAAAGTGCTTATTCAACAAGTTTATGTTGAAGATTTCCTCTTGTATCTTTGTTGAATCCAGAGGCTTTAAATTGCAACATACACAAACAGTTGAGTTGGTGTGTTAACCCAAACTAGCCGTAGAAAGGAACATCGCACATGTTCCTGTTTGTTCTGTATGTGTTGTAGCTTGCACATGTGACTACACAGAAAAGGAACCACAGGATGCAGCACATGGTCACCAGTCACAGTAACACCAGTCATCTTAGGATGTCACAGTTCTCATCTTGTTACCTCACTCATTCCATCATGCGGCCTTTTTGTGACCCTACCAGTCATATTGATTTAGTTTTGTTTTTAATTTTTCATCTAATTATATTCTTTCATTTATACACATAGACAATCACACCACTACGAGGGTTGCTGTCCTGCAGGGTTTTGATGCATCTCTGTTCCAACAGACCTGGCTGACACTGAATAGATCCAGCAGTCGAAGTTTTTGCACAGAGCAGGTGTGCTGGAGCAGGGATGCATGGAAAACCTGAAGAATGTCGTCCCTCAAGGACAGGAGCAGGACATGTCTGGATCACAGCTCGAAGTAATTGGACTCATGTATAAATTCGGTCTTAACAACGTTAGCATAATCTGATTTTAATTTCAGTTTCCAGCTAAAACTGCAGAAAATGATGAGTGTGAACACATGCAAGTCTACAGTACCATCATCAAGAATGTGCATCTCATACTTTCTGCAGTGCTGCTGTTTGAACCCAGTCAGACCACAAGTAAAGAGTGAGAATGTCTTTAAAAGAAGAAAACAACACACACTCATACATGCATTAGTCACATCCTCTTATATTCTCAGAAACAGTGTAGCTTGATTCAATTCAATTCAATTCAATTCAACTTTATTTATATAGCGTCAAATCACGGCAATGCCATCTCAAGACGCTTTACAGACAGAGGGGAAAACATAATGAAGGCTAATTCATAATAGCCTATATAAGGAAACCAACAGATTGAGTTGAGTCCAACTCAATCTCCCATCCTGAGCAAGCACACTGGCGACAGTGGGAAGGAAAAAACTCCCTTTTAACAGGAAGGAAACCTCCGGCAGAACCCGGCTCAGGACAGGCAGCCATCTGTCTCTGCTGTGTGGGGGGAAGAGGACAGAAAGACAACAGACAACAGGAACTGCTACTCCCGGCCAGGGAGACCTGCTGAGACAGGAGACATACATGTTAATGATGCAACACTGTTATGGGGGGGGGGGGGGCGGTAAAAGAAAGAGATAAAGAGAAAAAGAAAGAAGCTCAGTGTATCAGCGCAGTGTTGTTGACATTGGAACCGAAACATTCAAATGTAGGTACTAATGTGCGAAACATGTACAAAATTATGCCTCTGATTACTTTGTTAGATGGACCTGTTCAATGAGGACACTTTTCTAATCAACCAATCATGTGGCTGCAAGCTGATGAAGCTCAAACTGAGCGTCAGAATCAGGAAGAAAGGAAGTGATTAAGTGATTCTGAATGTGACATGTTTGTTGGTCTGGGTATTTCAGAAACAGCTGATTCTCTGGAATTTTGATCCACAAGCATCTCTTGGGTTTACAGAGAATGATCTGAAAAAAAAAAGTGAGAATATATTGCAAGTCATCATTAACATGCAGCACATCTGCTGCGAGCTAGCAGTGGGTGATAAAAAGATCCTTCTGACCCTACAGTACATCTCAATCTTTTCCTGTAAATGGCGACATAAATCCTCTTCGGAGCAAAACACTGTTTCTAAATGAGATACAACAACTTACTATAATAATAGTGGTACATTTAATAACACACACTACATCAAGAAAATGCTACAGATCTAAAAGGTAAAAACAACAAAAGAATTTTAAGAGAATTGAAAGAAAATTCATTTTTAATGACAACTAAAAGGAGGGATTTAAGACCGGACTGATAAGAATGTAATCCTAAAGAAAAGAGGTTCTGCTGAATACAAATGTGTTTCAGTCCTTTCTTAAAACTCTGTGGATTGTGGAGCCCATTGGTCCCAGGACGAGCTTTCCACCGATGTGGAACAGCAACACAGAAGGTCCTATTCCCCACGTTTCTCAGATTTGTCCTGGGAATAAAGAGGCTGTCCAAATGACAGGATCAGAGGGAGTGTGTCGGGGGTTTTGGGAGTGTTTTTGGGAAGAACTGCTCAAGTTCCTTTGTGGTGTTTGTGTTGATCAGATGTAGACGCCAAGAGGTGTCTGGTTGACATGTGTACGGTTTCAGTTGTGCTTGTGAAAATATAACTTGTAGTTATGTCTGCGATCCATTAAACCAAATCGGTGTTGGAATTAACTCAGAACTAAAGCAAAAATCAGTCAAGTAAATTCACATTTATAAGCAACGTCATTTTATTATTTCTAGTTTTTCTGGATTTTTCAGCCACTGAACTCTTGGAATTTGGACTATTGTGTAAGTTTTGTGTTTTACCCTCCTGATTTCAGTCCATAACATTAATCAGAGCTAAACAGTTTAGCATAATCTGATTTTAATTTCAGAAACCTACTAAAACAGCAGTAAAGGCAGTAACTATCCAAGTCCCACACCTCTATATATGAGCGATGCACTGCTGCTACTCTCCAGGATGGCAGTATGGCAACCAGCACACAGGAATCTGCTTCCATGTTGTTTTTGCAGTTGTAAAAGTCTCCTGATTAGTAAGCTTTGCTGCACCTGCAGCAGCTCTCTGACCCATAGCCTCACTGTTCCCCCCTTACAGCTGAGCCAAGCCACACACACACACACCATCGTGAGATACCATCACCAAGCATATGCACATTTTTGATATATAATCTTCCACAATATCTTACTTAAATCAAACAGATGAGAAGTTTAAGTAAAGAGTATGAATGTTTTGAACCAAAGAAAATCAACATTTATTCATATCAGTATTAGTCATATACTGCATGTGGTCTAAGCAGGTGGTGGAGCAATGATCAAGATCAAGATTGAGCATGTTTGATTAATAGAAAGTCTGAAAGTTATTATGTAGCTTGAATGACAGGAGACTGTTCTCAGCAAATATACAAATAAATAAATAAATTTAAAAAAAAAAAAATATATATATATATATCATATAGAGCATATAGATCATTTATCATATCGCCAACTACTAATTTTGCAAAAGTATTTTTCCCTGCACATTATGTATATATATATATATATATATATATATATATATATATATATATATATATATATATATATATATATATATATATATATATATATATATATGTATATGTATATATATATATATATATATATACATATATATATATATATATATGTATATATATATATATATACACATATATATATACATACATATATATATATATATACATATATATATATATATATATATATATATATATATATATATATACATATATATATACATACATATATATATATATATATATATATATATATGTATATATATATATATATATATATATACATATATATACATACATATATATATATATATATATATATATATATATATATATATATATGTATGTATATATATATATACATATATATATATATATATATATATATATATATATATATATATACATATATATATATATATATATATATATATATATATATATATATATATATATATATATATATATATATATATATATATATATATATATATATATATATATATATACATATATATATATATATATATATACACATATATATATATAATATGTATGTATATAATGTGCGGAAAAATTATTTTAGCAAAATTAGTAGTTGGCGGTATTATAAAGATTTTCACCAGGATTCATTTCTGATTTACTAACTCACAACTAACCGCTTTGTTACCACCACTGAGCAAAACTTCCACTTGTTGTAAAGAGTTATGTTGTTTTGTTTTTCTCAGTAGAAAATCTGCATCTTTAGATATTTCAGACTGGATCATCATCACTGCTCACTGGGTTTCATGAGATGCAGGTGCACATGTATGTTATCAGCATATATGGTTTATTTAGTTCTTTTGTCCTGCGTCATGTTTCCCCTTCTGCTTCAGACCCATATACGCAGTGTTCTCCTCACATGACTCAAATCATTTTGTTCTTTTATTCTATTAATGTGACTAATATCTGAAATCTTTTAGGGCGCTGCAAAAGTCCATTACGTAGTCCAGGATCCTAGATACACACAGTAAGTTATTAAATTGTTAACACAAATAGGAAAGCAGCCAGGCACACTGATTTTGGCACAAAGACATGTTTAACACAACTTGCAGAAAAATACCATCTTTGCTGCTGAACAAGTCCATCCCTTTATGTCCACAGTGTAGCATCTTCTCATGGCTACTTTCTGCAGGATAATGCACAAAGCTCAAATCATCTCCAGCTGCTTTCCTGAACAGATTAAGTTCTCTGTACTCCAATGGCCTGCACGGTCAGCAGATCTAAATGCTGGAACAGTAGATTCTCATCATGGATGTGCAGCCGACAAAGCTGCAAAGACCATGTCGTCCTCTCATGTTAATATGGAGGAAAACCTCCTGCTCAAGGAACCACATCATCATCATAACCATAACTACAATAACAATGTCACTACAACAACACTGTCACCATGGTTACAGCAATTATCTCTAAAATAATCAGCAAAATATGAGTCTTATCTACATCAGTAACATGTCTACTCATTTTGTTCAGTGTTTTGTTTGCAGGGATTACAAAAAATGTTGAATTCTCCACTGATAACATCGTTCGTGTAATCTTTCCTCCAATTATAAATGTTACAACAATCTACTTTATGCATTTCCCATTTTTTACAAAACAATCTTTTCATTGACATGAAATCTGTTACAATCCTTTGTGTGTTTTTTAACCAAATATTTATGTAGTTTTAAGGAGTTTTGAGGCAGTTTTTTTTTTTTTTTTTTTTTTAAAACACAGGGGTCCAACCTGATACTAGCTTTGTGCACATAATGCTGGTGCTGTTTGACCTTGATCAGTATCTGGCAAAATGACGAGAGCACCATGTATCTATAGTCCACTGAGGAAAGTTCTTCCTCTCAGTCTGACCATCATTTGAAATGTTTTAGTGCATACGGCCAGTTTGGTTCAGTCCAGTCAAGTACATCCAGTTTAAAAGCCATTTCTTCTCCCTGGTATTTAAAACTTTCGCTAACAGGATGTCTTAGCTATTTTTATTTAAATGTTTTCTCACTTCATTTTCTTTTCTCTAACTTGGATTTTATTGCTGTTTATATCTGTTTGATTGTGTTTCACCTTTGGTCCTTATAATATTTTCTATGTAAGATTTTCAATATTTCAATATTTATTTTCAGAATAAATTACCTAAAAAAATAACTACAATCATAATTAGATAGTTTCTTTAGGTTCCAGTCTGTCCATATTTGATGTGTTATTAAATTGCAAGTTTAATTAATGACAAAGACCCTTCTTAAATGTTTGCCTACCAGTAAAAAAAAAAAAGTGCTTTTTGTCATTTGTCATTAATTAAACTTGTAATTTAATAACGCATCAAATATGGAGACACTAATTATGATTGTAGTTATTTTATTAGTTAATTTATTTTGAAAATATTGAAAATCTTACATACTCCACCTTTAAACCAAAGATATTTTTTATTGATATCTCTGGTATGCATACTTTTAACTTGATTTTACTTTTGTTTAGCGCTTTGGTCAACAAAGGTTGTGTTAAATGTGATTTATAAATAAAGTTTGAATTGAATATGTCACAATTTTTTTCTCTTTTCACCAGTTTTATAATCCAACTTTTACTGTGACTGAAAGCATTTCATGCAGAAGCCCATAATGGAGTTTATTTTAGTGGTAAAAGTAGAAAGGACATATTTTACTGTTTAAAATGACAAAAATGTATGACTATATATTGTAATAGCTGTTAGATTAAAATAACGTGGGATTATTGAGACTTCTTCGGTCCTAAAAAAAAAAAAAAAAAACTGGATAAGAGCAACAGGAAATGCTTGCAGAGGACTTTTTCAGCAGCTTTGAACCATCACCCTTCACTGCCCCTTGCCAGCTCCAACCCCAGCTACACACTATGTCTCTGAGCATGACGTGAGGAAGGTAGGGAATCTGGAGAAAGCTTCGGGGCCAGGTGGCATCCCATTAGGTGGCAAAACACCAACCAGCAGGGATCCTCACTCAACCTGTCCATGTCATGTGCTTCTGATCCCCCTTGCATGAAGTCTCCCAGCATCACAAAAAATCTGCCATCAACAGCCTTAATGACCACAAACCCATGCACCTACATCAGGGGCTGAACATTTAACACAATCATCATAGACATGTTCATCAGGAAACCTCCTAACTCTCACATCCTGCAGCTGAAAACCACTCTTGTTGAGTTAGACCTTGTTCCCATGTATCCTCCACCCTCACCCTGTCAGCACCGTTTCCCCAGAGCTCTGCATGATGCTGAGCCCCCTTCCATATGTTCTGCACACACATGACAGCTCCTAATCCCACCCCAAATAACAGCCTCATAGTTTCATAGATGCCACCATGATGGCTGGACTCATTATCAATGGATACAGGTCTGCACAGTGTGAGGAATGTCGGCGTGGCGTTCAGTAAACAACCTGGAACTAAACACCAGCAAAAAACAAAATAACAACTGAATAAGAGAAAGAAGCTGCTGCCAGGACGGAGAGTCCTCTCCCTTCCTGTGTGTGCAGCGGCATGCTGACTCCACAGCAGCTCTCTGGTGAATGATATCTGCAGCAAACAAGACCATTAGCTGCCCCCTGCCCTCCTCGCATGAAATAGCCAAGTCCTGCTACCCAAACAGGATGAAAACCATGGCCGCAGATCCCTGCCATCCAGCCAGCCACCTGTCTGATCTCCTGCCCGCTGGGCAACACTGCAGATCAATCAAATCTCACACAAGAAGATTTACAGCTTTTTTTCCCCCTTGGGCAAAAGGAACTGCAAACAAACGCAGAGGCTAACAAACACTCTGACAGCTATACCCCCACCCATACTCTCCACCACCTTCCCTCCTGAACACACACAGGATCACAGTACTGTGCAGCACTACAGAGTACAAGCTCGGTTCCTTGTTGATGCTATTTTCACCATTTCCATCTTAATACTCTGAAAAATGTACATTTATAATAGGCGTGTCAAACATGTGTCCTGGCGTGCAAACCCAGCCTGCCGCAGGGTCCGATCTGACCCACAGGATGAATTTGGTAAATGTGAAAATGACGTAGAAGAGATTAACAACAATTTCCCAATGAAAGTCACAGCAATTCCTAATTATGTGATGTTGTATTTAATGTGTAGTTATAAAACACTAATAACTTGTTATATCTTTCTTACTTAGTTCAGTTTGTATTATGAAGCGAGTCAGGTGAGGAGAGGTGGATTCCTGCACGGCAGGACCACAGTGGAACCAGTTCTTACAGCCCACCTCCATACGATGTTCACCGCTTTTACAATCCTGCAGTTTTTAGTGTGAAAATAAAAACATTGAGTTATAATCTCCTCTAATAATGCACCAGATTAAAAAAACCATTGACTAAAGAAAATAGTTCCATGTCTTCCTTTATGATAAGGAGGTTGTTGTAGCCATTTTTCTTTATTGTTATTTAATCTTCAGTTTTCATAGCTTTGTGATATTTTCTGTTTAAATGTTGAAGTTCTGTGTTGCAGGAAAATGACTGGTGACGTGCAGGTTGCTAAATTTTGATTGGCTGTTAGACTGGGTCTATAATAAACAAAAAAGAAGCCACTGGATCTTGGAGCAACACAGTCTTTTGGCCTACGCTGCTTTTAATTTTGTTTTTAGAAAGGTCTGGATTCAAGTTTCTTTGTGTAATTTTTGGTTTTGTTTTTTTATCATTAAAACAACCAGAAGAAGAACTGGTTTCTGGACTTTTGCTTCCCGAAGAGCGTGTGTTGAGTACAAAAGAACCCTGAGGTCCAAAGCTAATGGGTCAGCCCTGCTACACTCACAGAGGTGGAAAAAACACACACACAGAGCAACAGAGAGACGCGGTTAGCACACACACAACATCTCAAGAGGGCAAAAAATATAGGCAACTTATGTTTTAAACCCGCCACTTTTTTTCTTTACAAGTTCACAGTGGCTGTTTTATTCCAAGTACTGACTAGTTTTTACGACAACTGATCTAAGTAATGCTCTAAACTGCAGGTAATCTAACCTGACTGGATCTATCTGATACTCCAAACTGAATGTTTGCATTTATTTATTGTAACATTTTCTTCTTTCATGACTTATTTCCTCACCACATTTAGGCTTTTACCGCACGTTTGAACAAAACAGGAAGTCTCGTTTTAAGATTAAAAGAAACTTCTGTTTTAAAAAAAAATCAACTCAAACACTTAAAGCAGCAGACAGACAGACATGTGGCATTACGACACATATTCACCAGCCGCACATCGTCTCCCTCTCAGCTTTACGGCTGACGCCCTGCAGAACCCCTCCTCCTCCTCTTTATGTCCCCCTATCCAAACCTCATCACTTCTGCTTCTGTGTTATGATTAATTCTCTGACATTTAAGGAAGTTTGTGGTCTTCACACACACATATCAGCCTGCGAGTCTTTGTGGAGCTGAAATATCTCCATCATCACTGTGAGTCACACTGATAACACAGCAGTGAGGAAACTGCACAACCTGCATGTCTACGACGGGCAGAAGAAGTAGTTCTTACCCGTCACTCAGTTAATTAAATACTGATATTGGAGGGATATTTTAGTATTCATCCACACATCACCACTAATTACTTTTCTTAGATAACTACGTAGGTAAATTTGTGTTCTTATTCTCACTTAGGCTTTTTTATTTTATTTATTTATTTGGACGTTACACGGCCGGGGTTTTATTTGACCAATCAGGAGTCCTCCTGATCAGCCCAATTGCTACACAGATATGGAAATGTACACTTAGGTACATTTATAAAATAACTCCTCGCTCCTGAGAAGTTGTTTTAATCACAATGTGATTGCTGTGGTTTTAGATCCAGACACCTAAACTGACCGTGAACATATTTAAAGGTGGAATATGTAAGATTTTCAATATTTTCAAAATAGATTAACTATTGAAATACCTACAATTATAATTAGAAAGTTTTTTGAGCATGTAGGTTCCAGTCTGTCCATATTTGATGCTTTATTAAAGTACAAGTTTAATTAATGACAAATGACAAAAAGAACATTTGTTTTTTTACTGGTAGGCAAACATTTAAGAAGGGTCTTTGTCATTAATTAAACTTGTAATTTAATAACACATCAAATATGGACAGACTGGAACCTACATGTTTTTAAAAAACTATCTAATTATGATTGTAGTTATTTTTTAGTTTTTTAGTTTGTTTTTTTTTTTCAAATATTGAAAATCTTACATACTTGACCTTTAATGGCCAAAGACAAACAAAATCTTACATTTTCATCACCAGAAACTTTAAAAAATGACCAAAAATAGATGCTGCAGTGATAAATACAAACATCCTAATTTTTTGTACCCTTGCAGTGGGAGCGCCAATGCACCATGAAGGAATGTTTGACCCCTAAAGGCATGTCATCCCCCACTTCCATCCAGTTTCTCCATCGCTGCCAAAATGTGAGCTAAACGTCAACATTTACGCTTCCAAAAAAAAAAAAAAAAAAAGACAAATGACACAAGAGATTCCCAGATTATTACAGACACAACATGACCATGAAGCCACGCAGAGGCCAGAAATGAGCGCAAAATGATCCCAAATTGACAGATCATCAGAAACAGATGAAAAAAAAACCCAAAGAGACACAATATGACAACAGAGACGCACATTTATGTCAGAGATGAAAAATGATGCCACAGAGATACGGAGCGGCCACACAGAGGTGACCACAAATAGCATTAAATGCTAAAAGAACACAAACAGCAATAAAACCATGACGCACACACACACACACACACACACACACAGCAAACACAAAGAGAATAAAACAAATCCTTATTGCTTGTAGTTGTGTTGAAACATGGGGGTTTGCACTCGTCTAAGGGCATCTGTGTCTCTAATGGGGTAAAACCTCCAACTTGATGGAAGCAGATGAAACACACTTCACCTTCAGCGGAGACTTACATCCTCACTTTGCCTTGATGGCAATGCTGATCAAATTTTTATCAATAATTGTGTTTATTAAAGCAGAACTTAACTCCAAAAACATGCAAACTGAGTGGTATGGTGATCGCCTTGCAGCCAGAAGGTGGCAGCCTGACTCCATATTTCCAGTTTTATAATGCAACACTGACACCAGGGTTCAGCTGTCAGCTGTTAACCAGGTGTGTCAGGTGTTTTTACACTTGAATTAATTAAGCATATTTGACTGTCAAGTAGTTTTTTCAATAGCTACTTTCTCATTGCAACAGAAGAGTGTCAAGCGGAAAACAGATTTATTGATTAAAATTCCTCCCATGCAGAGTTATTGGTGGGAATAAAAAGTCCAGACATGGTTCTGAGAATGCATGACCTAGTTAATGACTGATAGGGGAGTGGAGCAGCGAGATAAGGCTGTGTTTTGGCGAGTGTGCCAGTTTGAACAGATGCTGTGTGACAACAGATGCTAAGGTGTTGAGACCGCATTCAACGGTGGGCTGCACGCACACCCCCCAGTCTTCTCACACACACAAACACACACATTTTATAAATAGGATGGCAACCTTTGACCATGAGGCTGCAAACCCAAACTTCTCTCCTCCTCGCCATCTCTCCGCCTGCAGAGAGGCTGACTGGGCGCTGAACTTTGGCCTGTGGGGTGGCTCTGTGTAAACTCACAGCATGGACCTGACCACAGGACTGTAACTGACAACGGACTGCGTCAGCACTGCAGGGAAAATACAAGCAAGAAAGATCTGAGCTTGAAAATATGACAACGTGACAGTCAAAGCTGTACATATGTAACACTGTTGTTGTTTTGTACCCCTTCTTTTTTCTTTCTTTTTCTATCTCTCTATCTATCTATCATATACATATATATATATATATATATATATATATATATGTGTGTGTGTGTGTGTGTGTGTGTGTGTAGCTGTGCAACAGCTTTTATTTTTTATTTGATTTATTTTTATACTTTAATAATTTACATGATTACAGAAGAACCTGAGACAATACAGAAACATGTGTTCTTTCATTCCTTCCTTCTTTTTATGAAACAGATATTTTTCTTTCTTGTTTTAAAAAACATTTATACACTTATTAGACACTTGTTAAACCCAAATAATTCACAAACACACTTACATACTTATACAGGGATTGTGCTCAGCTAATCACCATTATGTTTTACTGTATTTGTTGCTGGTGTTTTTACAGTTTGTGTTCTTGCAGGTGCTCCTGATGATTCTATGCTTTGTTTTCTTACAGAGGTCCCTGCTGCAGAGATTCTCTACATGTACAGCAGCTGGTTGTCTGGTTTTGATTGTGTGTTTTTTTTCAGTTGTTTATTTTCTTTTGTTTTATTGCTTGTAACTTTGTCCTTTTTTGCCTTTGATTTGTCTTTTCCTCTCCCCCTCAAACGTAGATAGCATTACATGTAATTCAGCAATAACCAAATGAAATCATAAAGAGTGTTAGTCAGGTGTCAAGGAGAGTACTTCATTCCCTTTCTGTCCATTAAGCTCTCCTTGGTAAAGCTAATTAGTTTAGGACCATCATTATGCTTGTAATAATGAGCAGGACAAGCTTATAAAAACAAACAAAAAAAAAAACTGCAATCCGCACCCTTCCCTGGTTCTGACATGCTTCCCCAGGTCTTTTCCTATTAGGTGTTTTCTACACAACTTTTTTTTGCACCTATTTTGGTTCTTTCACCCCCAAGAAATGCATCTTAAAGCTGATGAGTGCTCATTCAGGGCTCGTGAAGGAGGAATCCATCACACCATCATTGGATAATATGTGACATGTAATGAAGACTAATGTCTGCAGCAGACAACTTGTGGCACAGCGGGGGGATAACATGGGAATATCTCCCCCTCTCTCCACCTGGGACCTCCCTGTTTCCTCAACTCCTCCTCCAGACCGTCACCTAATTTCCGGCCTCTCTCTCTCTCTCTCTCTCTCGTCAATCAGCCTTTCCCAGTCACTGGATGTCTTCAAGTCGTCCTCACTCTCGCACCGTCCTCTCCGAAAGCGGCTCATACATGTCAGTGTGTGGACCATGTAAACGCTCCCACCAGGACTTCATTTCGCTGGATTAGGATCTGCATCTTGTCTCGGCGGCTCCGCCCGATGTGTGTCGCGGACTGACTGCTCACATCTGAGAGTTTTATTGGATTGTCCCGCAGCGGCGGCAGGAGAGGACTGGTCTTACCCCCAGCGCAGGACAACAGGGCCGGGGGAAATTAAGGAAAAGGGATACATGTGGAGTAACAGAAGAGTGAACATGGATAACTGTCTTCTCACATTCGCCTTTGGTCTTTTAATATTCGGTAAGAGACGCATTGTTTGCTTGACTGCTGATTGCTAATTAACGCCAATAGATTCTTGGATCAAGATTCCAATGTGGAAAACTCGTAATTTAAGGTTTTTTCCCCTAATCAATACATACGCATGCAATATTTAAGATAATTTAAAGCATTTTTGTTATTGCTAACATCCACTGCCCAATTCGGCACAAGTCAATCCACAATAGCAGACCTTGTTTTTATGCATTTTAAACTTTATCCACTGGTTGCTACCATTTGCTGCAGATTTTAAAGCAAGAAGTTCGCGGCAGGAGCAGCGAAATGAGAAGAAAAACTTGCCATTTGAATATATTACTGGTTTCCAACTTAGCCGACCTGAAAAGTGAATCCAAAAGAATAAAAATGAGTCAAGAAATGTTGTGTTAGAGTTGGTTTTATGTGACGATGGAGCAAAAATATGCAAATGTATCATTTTTAAAGGGAACTTTGTACGTCAACCAGTCCCTGTCTGGGCGAAAAGTTTCTAATTCCTCTTTTTAAGTTTAACTATCTACATATTTAGGAACTAATAAAGGAACAGACCTGAGTAGAGCTATTGTTCCTCGGCTGTCACAGTCATTAAATGATAGAAAACTTTTTTTTTTTTAATTATTATTATTTTTATAGCTTTATTTAACCTTAAGTCAAGTGATTCAACTTCTCACCCAGTGAAATTACTCTTTTATTGACTGAATATTACTACCTATTTCTGCCTGGTAAAGTGAAATTGGTCACGATTTTATACTTCCAGGTTAAAGTTGCATTTCGAAACTCCTTTTAACAGCTCAGTCATATTCTTTCTTCCTCGTCTCATTAAGTCAACTATGAGACTTGAATCATTGCTTTACCAGCATTTTGTGTCTTTCATTCTCAGTCCAGTAAAACCTCTCATTAGCCAAGGGAACAGGCCATCCCTTAAGACCAATTCAGCCAACATGGGGTGACAAGGCCCAATTAGACGCCTATAAGTCAAACTAGCCTGGCCAGCAATGATTAACAGTCTCATTTGTTTGTATGCAGCCCAGACTTTAAGCGTCACACTGTTTAAAGGCTAGTCGTCAAACCAGTTTTCACCACAGAGACAAACCAGAGCTTGGGTCCTACCTAAACACAGAAATTGTGTGTTTATGAGCACAGCAATGAGTGCCATAGGAGTTCTCCCATGAGTGTGTGACGGACTTGGCTTAAATTAGTGCAGTGCAAGATGATCAAATATCACCACGACTCACAGGGTGTGTGTTTCCGCAGATGCATGTGTATGTAACGCTGCAAAAGGGAAAGTAGCTGTCCTTTCACTGTGTTTAATTGTCCTGCTCCATATTAAACTAAGGTCACAACACATGTGCTGTTGTCTGGTTGCAGTCAGACTGAATATATTGTTGAGGAGCTATGGGGCCAGAAATGGCCTTTACCCTGTGATAAGCAATTTGTTGTGCACATATTCAGACTTGCAAGAAGAAGCAGCCTTTTGGTTCAACTTTTCATTCACCACTTCCATGTTTTTAGTTTCTTATTCATTAACAACCAGTTTGAGCCTGTTGATATACACAACTCATGTGTTGGAACAACTGAGAGAACAAACGCTAGTTTTGTTTTCAGCCTTCATTATGTGGTTGGTTACATCTTGTATCCCAACTTATGTTTATTTTATGACCTTCGGGTCAGGCCAACGGGACTGCTTTTGGTGGGGTTCACTGAAGAGCAACTGGGTTGTTTCAGGACAAGTTCTTTTAAATTCATTTATTTTAATGGGTTTACAAAAAGTTAAGAAGGGAAAATTTGGATACCAGTAATGCAAGACATCGTTATGTTGTTTTATTTTGCTTAAAAAGAAGTAAATACCTTTCTAATTGATGGATTGATTAAGATAAAACCCAATCAGGCCAAAATGGCAAAATATTATTCTTCAAAGCCTTGAGATAAACTGTTCGTAGCAATTCCTTTTCAAGTTGAAGGCCAACTAAAGTTACTTGAATGTGTCTCACAAAGGAAAAGCAGAAGATAAGATTCTGGTCACATCCCTCATTTTTTTCCCAGACATGCCCACTCATGCAGCTGTTGTGACAGAAAGATGCCCCATTTTCCCAGATATGTTTTCAGGTCTCGCAGTTGAACATCGCCCCTTGTTTGCTGGCTGTAAAATAAACACAGACAGACTAGAAACTGAGATTGAAGAACATAGATCTCAGCAGTGCTTAATTTTAGTAGCAAGAGGCCCCATGACCCCTAATCCTACATATGCATACAGATACAGGTGGTCTATATTACATCTGTATTACTTTACACCTCTTTTCAAGGCATGCTGAGCAACTGGTCTCTTCTTCTTTTGTCCATGGGTGCATCTTACTTGAAGTCCTTTCTACAGCTTCAACAGTTCATGCAAATATAAACTGGATCACAAATAATAGTAGATGAACCTAGAAATATGTCATGATTAGGGCCCGACCGATATGGATTTTTTGATACCGATATAAGGACTTTAGAGCCGATAGCCGATATAATTGCCAATAAATCCATCCACCAGAAAATAATACAAAAATATTAGTCAAAGCTAAAACACTACATTCTAAGCTCATTCTTAAACTCATGTCTACCTGTTAGACACCATGAACAATCTGAATTATTCACTGATTTAAAAAAAAATGTAAATACAGTTTTCTTATTCCACAGTGCCTACACACCATCACTGTTTTATCAGCTGATCTCTGTCCTTCTTCATCGTATCTGACAGGGAAACCAAAGTGTTCCCACACAGGGGATTTGAATGAACTGGGGCGTTCAGGTTCCTCCGCTCGCCATGACCACGCTGCAATTGTGTGGAACGATTATGCACGCAGTTTTTTTTTTTTTTTTTTTTTTCATATCAATCTGCGGATCACGTGTGTGCCGAACCGTAGATACTGATCCGAACGGATCGCTGATCAATGATAATCCGTTGCACCAGTGAGAATAAGTATTCAGAAGTTGTGTAAATGGCACGCAGCCACCAACTTTCACACACGTTCACGAGGCTAAACACGAAGCACTGCATTCTTTGCTGCAGCGCGGCCACGAGGCACGCAATGACAAGTTTGTAGGGAATATAAGAGGGAAAACATAACTGTGTTTGTTTATTTAACATTTCAACTTACCAGTGACAAAATATAAAATGCTCGTGAGCAGACTTCCCTTTATTTGGCTCAGCTGCTATCTGTTTCACCGTCCGGTTTGCTCTGTCTCGGCTACCACGGTAGGCAGCCATGAGCAAGGAGGACTCCGCCCCCGCTACTTATCCAGCAGATGGCGCCCATGACAATGGACGCCATCTGCTGGATAAGTAGCCCAATTACATTTTTAACTTGGCAGTCTCAGAAACAAATATGTGACAAAAATAAATCAATGAAAAATCGGCAAATTTTTACCGATAGCTGATATCACCCTGGACCCCCATATCGGCTGATAATATCGGCCGGCCGATATATCGGTTGGGCCCTACATATGATAGAGGATATTATTCCTAGTGTGAGAGCTCACACTAGCACACAGTAAATTGAGCTCAGACTACCCCACACAAACTAAAATAACTGACCTGACAGGCAGGATCATTATGAAATGCTTAATCTATTTAAAGTTTGATTTCAGGGTATTGGCACTCAAGTGTTGGTCTTAACCAGCTCAGGCCAGTACACTGCTGCTCCATTCTCGATTTTTAAAAAAAAAAAAAAAAAAAGTTTTTTAGCAGTTAATTGTAAATAACTTTTTCTTATATGGGACACATTTAATCAAAGTTGAATTCTTTTATTATGGAAGAAGGTGGTGCATTCACTGGCAATCTGGAAATTGACAAGTTATAACTTTGTAAAAAAAAAAAAAAGAAAAAAAAGATGAATAAATCCAATTAGAATGTTGATTTTTATCTGGTCCCGAGAGCATTATTTGCTTGTTTCTTTCAGAAGTCAACTATATATATTTGAAGATGAGAATTTACTGTAAGTAGAAAAGTCAAAAGCTAAAGAATTTAAATTTCTGACTTCTGAGGTACAGTGAATGCAGCGTGATTTATACTTGAAAGTTGAGTGTTGCAGATGTAGCAACAGCACAAAATCTTGCGCAAGTTGTTTAGTTGCTGAGCTGCTTCAAATTTCCTTTTCTAATTTTGATGTATTGCAACATTTTGTCGTTTTAAACCAGTTTTGACATGATAAAACTGCAACTGCTGAATATTTCAGTTTGCCTGCTGTGTGAGCAAACTGAGGCCAGTTTGTTTCCTTAGAGACCAACATGTCAAACATCAGTGTCATTTAGTTGTATAAAGTTAAAGATTAACACTTCTTAAGAAGATGATATACTATAGCAGGTTTTCTGTGGTTTTAACTTTGTTGTGTGTTGTTACAAGGCAGAAAAAGAGCCCACACTCTGTGCGTTTAAACATATGACAGCAAACAAGCTGCCAAACATTTAAATAATGTTGGGCTGTACAAGACTGGGCTGGTTTGGTTCATGAAGTTTTTCCTAGAACTGAAAGGATCTAGTTACAGGTTTAAAGTGTTATGGGATGGAAGGAAGAAGACTTTTGCTTTATAAAACCATTCACATCATTCCCCAAGAAGCAAAGTATTGATCAACCAGTCACTAAAACCAGTTAACAATGTTATTAAACCACTTGTATTATTTTCTTATGAACTGACTGCGGGCGGAATATCATTTGCTTTCAAACTGCAGTTCATGGTTTTGCACACCATCCTCATTATTATCATCATCATCAAATTTCCCCCCCAAGTTTCACGTGTCTTGGTTTCTGTTATGCTTGTTAGAACATGACTAGCAGTGTTGATCACTGTCATAAAACTTAATCTGTCAGTCTTTACAAAACCTCACACGAGTCATGTAGCGAGCTGCTCAAGTTCTTTTTGTTTACTTGTCACCGTCTTGCAGCTCGTCCTTCATAAATATCTCTAAATATGGCAAATACTTTTTGTAAATTGTGCTTTATGGTGCTGATGTTACTGTTGAGCATGCACATTGATTTGTGTCAGTTGTGCAAATCAAAAGGTGTTTTTAATCCCTTTTCTCTGTCTGTTCAGGTGAGTGTTCGGCCCGTGTGGTAAGAGTGTCTCCTGGTCCGTTGATCAGAGTAGAGGGTCAGCCAGTTTCCATAAAATGTGATGTTAAAGACTATGGAGGACCTCGTGAGCAGGTAATCATCTGTATGACATCATTGCTACATGCTACATTTCTGTGGGATTCTTTTCAAGAAATTGCCTCTTTGACCAAAAATGATTCATCCACTGGAGATGTTGAATATCCAACTTTGCTATTTGTTTAAGGATTTTTCTAGGATATCATAGTAAGTTTTTACTTGAGGGTTGCAAAAGAGGCCCGATGCGTCCTCTTAGGACCATGAATGCAACACAACGTGAATAGAAATCAGCTCCGGGCCGGTATCATCCTCCTACTCTGTCCTGCAGGATTTTGATTGGGAGATGTCCAGGGAGACGAACGGGCAGAGGATAAAAATAGTCTCCACCTTTGATGCCGGTTACCCAGACCCTACAGTCAGCAACCGCATTGCGTCTGGTGACATCGCGGCGGTGCGGCTCAAAGACAACGAGGTGGAGCTGAAAATCGCCGAGGTGAAACCGCACGATGCCGGTTTCTACTGGTGTAAAACGCCGAGCACCGACTTGGTCGTCAGTGGCAACTATGATGCTCAGGTCCAACTCACTGGTATGAAATAATGATGTTTGTGTGTGATATTTTTTATTCTTTTTGGTCCCATTGCTGTCTGAAAAGTGATGACCTACTGTAGCTTTGTTTTACTGTCTGTGAAGATAGCAGCCTTTGTTGGTTCATTTAACAGCTATCCCCATGACTTACTAATGCTCTGCTGACCGTGTATATATCCTCCTGCACACACACACACACACACACACGCATCCCTGCTGGTTTTAGACAATTACTGGCTCATCATTTGGCTTTCACACAGACACACAACGCACCTCAACACACTCATGGATGGGAGCAGATGTCAGGTGGGAGTACTTGGCTTGATTCAAATGAAGGCCAGGGATATGGCTATTTGGATAGAATATAAATCTTTTTGTATGGGAGAAATGTTGAATCACAGACATGGAAACATTTAATGCAGGTGAAAGATTCACCTTATAGAAAACCGATTATGCTTTGCCTGAATGGCTGTCGTTTATGCATAATGTTAGAATGTCAGATGTCAAACTTTCAGATAATGAGGGAAACATGTCAAAAGTTATCTCCATGAACTGAATCGGTGTTTCCAGCCTGCAGATATCTTCCACTTCTGCTGCCAGTGTGGTTTATTTTCCACATATACAACCAGAGACAGAATAAATACAGAAAAAGCGACAATAAAATGCAGCTTTCCAAGGTTGAATCCACTGCTGTGTCACACCACAAGTAGGTTATAAGTATTTGTTTTCAAGGCAGGAGGCATTGTCCATAGGACTGGGGTGTTTTTAGTGAATACTAAAAATAAAAAAAATATTCAGCAAACCATTTTTTACCACTTATCCAAGGTTGGGTCGCAGCTTATGTTGGAAAGCCCAGACTTCCCTCTGCTTGGGTACTTTTTCCTGCTATTCCGCAGGGATCCAGAGGCTATTCCAGGCCAGTTGAGAGACATAGTCCTGAGTCTTCCCAAAGGCTCATGGGACATGCCCGGAGCAGATCATCAGGGAGGCATCCTAACCAGATCCCAGAGCCACCTCCCAAATGGCTAAGCTTCCTGTGTCTGAGGAAGAACCCAGACACCTAATTTTGGCCGCCTATATCCATAAGCTGGTTTATTTGGTCACTACCCAAAACTAAGAGCATAGATTAAATCTGTAAACCTTTTTCACAATGATAGAGTGATTCAGTGCCAACGTCATTGTCATGGTTGCACTGATCCACCTCTACAGCTGATCTCCTGCTTAATTCTTCTCTGTCTCATGAATAAAACTCCAAGATACTTTAACCCCTCCACTTGGGTGTGGATTTCATTCCTGACTCAAGGGGGGACACTCCAGTGTGGAGAATCATGGTGTGTGACTGGCATAAAGAAGTTGCTTTTTGAGCCAGTTCATGACAGATGTTAGTTTTGCATTGGTTTATTTTTCTCCAACATTTTTTATAACAAATAATATATTTAATAAGATTCCTTATGTTGTTTTTAATCACTGCAGTGGGAACAGAACTGTATCAATGTAGCAGGAGGAAGTGTTAAAATAAAAAAAACTTTCCAAAAACATATCAAACTGCCTCGACAAGTAATCCATTTGCAAGTCAAACATTAAACTGAATGGAGATATGATCTCATCCCGTATGGTCCACCAGATCAGATATACTTCTTCCTCCTTTGCTATAACAGTGGTTTGTTTCTACATTTTCTTCCTCAAAATGCTTCCAATATACCAAATCTAATATTAGTTACATTATCATAAATGTGCATTATCTCACAGAAAACCTGCAATCCAAAGTATTTATAGTATAAATTAAAATAAATAAATAAATAAAAAAAATCTTTCCTTGCTATTTTAAAGACACACGACAGAACCTTTGCAATTTTCCCTGTCATGCGCCCCCTATTGACGGCTAATTCAGCATCCATCTTGCATCCTGCCTGATCTGTTAGCTCTCTCCACCCAGCAGAAGACTATCTTACAAGGACTCTTGTTTTGTCCCTTTCTCTCTTTTAAACTTTTTGCTTTTATTTGCTGACTCAGCAACATGGCGTGTTCAGAACAGCCATTTTTCTAGTGTGAAACAAAACTGCTGCAACACTACATTTAAAACTTGTATAGTGTGGTTTCTCAGCCTGGGGATGCTGCTGGGCAGCAGTGGCTGTAGAAATACACGATTGATGCCACTGTGTCATCGAACAAGTCTGGAATGCAGAGTTTTAAGGACAGAAATTTATGTAATACATCTTCAAGATACACAATACTTCAAATAGTTGCAAGTGAGTGAATAAATGCATCTCTCCAGGAAAAGGGTCACAGTTCGATAGGAAAACTAACAGGCTACGAAGTAGTAACTTGTAGAGGGATTTTTACTTCATTTTACTTTTTTTTTTTTTTTTTTTTTTTTTGTCTTGTCCAGCATTTAAGCAAGCAGACTGATGTTCTGGATGCTGTGTTCTGCTGAGCAAATTTATTTTGCCAAGGGGAACTTTTGTAGATGTAATGATCCCCTTGTATTTCTTGATTCTTATTTTATTTTTCAATTTGTTTTGGATAATAGCTTGTATTACAGAGTTTATGCTGCTGGACCCGACAGGAAAGGACAGGAAAGGGGCAGAAAGAGAACAGAAAAGAGAACATAAAAAAACAAAAAAAAAACAAAAGAAAGAGATCAATGCATACATGTATGTGCACATACATACCCACCTACATATATATGTATATACACTTGCACATACATTATATATATACATATATACATACATACATACATATACACATACATACACATGCATACACACACGTACACATACATGCATACATAAAGATAGATATACATACATACATATACACATACATACACACACATATATATATATATATATATATATATATACATATATACACATATACATACTCACATACATACTCACATACATACACATGCATATACACATACACATACACACACATACACATACATATACATACATACACATACACTCACACATATGCATACATATATACATATCCATACACATACATACATACACATACACATAAGTACACACACATACCCACCCACACACATAAATATATATACACCCACACAAGCCAACTCTAGATTCGTGGAGAACAAAACCGTTGACAATCATGAGGACCAGAAACTAGCAAGTTAAGTCAAAAAGACAGAAAGAGAGCTACCTGCTGTTAGTGAATAAACTTGCTGGATGACTCAGTGACTGTGACACATGCAGAACATTCATGCAGAACATTCAGAGTGAAACGTGTTTAGAGAAGAGTGATCATGCCAATGTGACCCCGCCCGCCTACAGCTAGAGGAAGGCCAGGAGAACCCAGAGACCCGGGTAACCGACAGTCACCCCCAGGTACAGATCCCAACCCCCCCACTCCAGAGCCAGCCATGCATCTGCCCAGGAGGTGGCGAAGGAGGTGCCCAACCAGAGTCCCCCGCAGTCAGGGGGAACAGGCCCCAGCAGGCCCAGGCCGGCAAGGGCCGATCCCACCGGGCACCGGCCACCTAGGGCAGACAGAGCGCAGGCCCCAGGGCCCCAAGAGCCCGTGAGCAGCCCCCCGCCCCCGCAGGCAGAGGGTACAGCCCACACCGACGGAGGACCAGGATCCCCAGACCGCCACCTAGCGGCAGCCAGGTCGCACCCCAGTGCACCAGCTGCGCCCCCGGGTACAGGACACCACCCCCCCACCACCAAACCACACACACATATACATGCATACCCCCCCCCCAACACGCACTCCCCTCACACATATACATGCACACACACCCCCCCCCCCCCCCCCCCCCCAAACACGCACTCCCCTCTCAACCCCCATCCACACATCCCTCTGCAATCCATGCACATCATCCATCACATACACAACCCCACCCCACCTCTACTCACTCACCCATACCAAGTCACACGAACCCCAATCGCCCCCGCCCCCACACACGCTCACCCCCCCCACACACACGCTCACACCCCGCCACCCCATCCCTCTACTTCTACCCAACCACACATGCCCCACCAAACACCCCTCCACCACCCATAGCCCCCCTCCAAACTTCACCCTCACTCACACATCCCATTCCGCATATACACCCCCCCCACACACACACACACACACACACACACACACACACACACACACACACACACACACACACACACACACACACACACACATACCCTCACTCCTCCAACACAGGCACACCCCAATACAACCCACGCGCCAACATACCTCTCCACACACACATCTACTCATCCTCACACATCCCTATCCCCTACCCACCTATATCCCCAACCCTAATCCCCCCCCAGCCATCCCACCATCCATCTGTAACCCCATACACCCACTCCCACACATCCTCACCTCACCCCTCCATCATGTCCCATGTGAGATGCCTCAGAGGGGGCAGAGGACAGGATGGCCCCGATCAAGGCCCCCATAATTACCGCCCACCACTCCCAGCGTCCTCCCCACCACCCCACAGATGCAGCCGACCCAGCACCCCCCCAGGGCCGGCGACAACCCTCCTACAGCCAGGCCAGCCCAGACTTAGGCCTAATGGACGGCACTCTTCCCCCACCCGTACCCCCCCCCAGTAAAGCCCCGAGAGCAGGGGCATGGGAAGACCCTATCGTCCCTGCCTCCCCCCCGCTTATGACTGATTGTGAAGTATGTATTAGTTGCAATTAAAATTGAGGGAAGTGCCACGCGGTGTTGGGAGAGGGACCACCTAAGCAGCCCCGCCCACCATACACCGCATGGTCTTCCCCCTAATCATGTGAGTCGTCAGTGTTTTGGTGTTTGGTGTCTAAGTGTAATTAAAACTGGGAGGTGAGCCGAGGCTGGGTGCAGCGATCAAGACCACCTTGATGGCCTTTCTCACCACCCAGCGCCACGTGCACACCTCCCAATACCCTGCCTGTGTGTGATGGGGAGCGGGGAGGAAGAGGGGTTGAGGGATTTAAGTCTGGAGGAAAGTGAGCTTTCCTCCAGAAGGTGAGCCGCCCGCGGCACTGGGCATGCCCCCTACTCCCAGGGCCCCCCAAGGACCAGGACAAGCCGGGGACAGCCATCCCCGTAACCAGAGCCTTCGGCGACTCTAACCAGAGAGTCATCACCGACCCAAGAGGGGACCAACTCACCACACGCAGAAGGGGGGCATGAGGACAAAGAGGAGGCGGGGCGGCAGAAGGGGAATCCCAGACCGATTGTCCACCGCCCCCTCACTCACAGAGGACACCCCCACCTGGGGACATGAAGTCCCCCCTTGTCCACACATCGGCACTTCACACTGTCTCAGCACACACCTACAGCCACACACACACACACACTTCCGGACACATTCAGGTCCACCCAGCCACCCGTTCAGCCCACCCTTAAAACCATCCTCCTGACCCCCACTTCATTTTACAAAGATATTCTCAGAGCAACTTTGTCTGTCTGAATCCTCAGAGTGATAGTCACCAGTTTATTTCAGACCATTTCAGTCACTGTCACCTTTTAAAATATAACTGATACTGTAAGATGTACAATCTTTAAAAATACCATAAAGTGTGTTATGGAGAGAACTGCGGTTTAAAACTTATTAAAAAGACCAAAAAGCAAAATGACAATGGCAGCAAAATGGTTTCACTGCACGGCTTGCTGCTAAGTACTGCTTGTAGACCAAAACAAAGTGTTTCATGATCTACATCTCCCTCTGCCTCTAACCCCCACTCGCTTTGAGCAAAACAACACCACTTCATGGAACATGTTGAAGTAACATAAAGTTTATGTTTGTATATACACTAAAAGAGCTAGCTCCCTGTCAAACTGTTGCCCTTTAGCTGTCACAGTGCTTTGCTCTTTGGTAGTGTAAGGCATTGATCCTGCCTTCGCTTAGTAGAAGCTGGGCCCCTTCAGTGGAATAAGCAGATATAGATGATGGATGGATAGATACAAATCCTCTGGAAAGCACTTTATTCGACATAAATTTAAGACATGGGTGCCAAAGTCTAGTCCTCGAGATGTACTATCTTTAAACGTTTAGATGCTACCCTTCCCCAACACATCTGAATCATGTGAATGGCTTGTTACCAGGCCTCCTCAGAGTGGAATAACATGTGAATGAGGACATTTGATTCAGGTCTGTTGAAGAAGGGTTTCAGCTAAAAGTTTCAGGATGGTAGCGCTCAAGGACCAGACTTGGACAGGCTTGGTTTAAGAAAAGTCCTGGATGGCAGAATGAATCATTGGAGCTTTCAAAGCAAACTGTCCTTTTATAATGCAGGTTTAGAAAGATGATGTATAGTCTGGTTAATATGCTTCTATTTACCTTTTTTTGCTGGTAACTGCAGTGTTTGCTCATCCACATCCCAACAAACATGAATCACTTCCTCTTTGTGATGTCTGGCAGTGTTTTAGGGTTTATTTCCAGAGCGTTGACCAATGCCTCTAAGATAAACAGTCATGTTTCTGATTACTTAGATCATTTACAGCGTTGCAAGTGTTTACTTTGTTTGTGCTACTTTCTGGCCAAGAAACATATATTCAGCACTTTCCTTTGATTTTTAATTGGATTTCCTTTCACGCAGTTGTTAATTACACACACTTTGGTTTGAAGTTGACTTTTACCCATGCCCACCAAAACGCGGCCATTTAGCCCATTATGAGGAGACAGGGGTTCGGTTAAGGCTGAGGAAGAATAAAAGCTGAGAAACTCCAAATTTAAGAGATGAAGTGACAGCTATGTCAGACAGCAGGTTAGTTGGCTCCATAATGCACCATCATGTTCAGCTGCTCTCTGCTTCCCAGCCTGGCTCCCCAGACACCTTGTTAAATTTAGACCTGAATTAACTAGGCAGCACTGTTTATATGCGAGAGAGATTGTCGTGTACATGTAGAGCATATGTATTAGCAAGTGCAGCACTTTTCAGTATATGTAGGAGAAAATGTCTGCAGCGGAGACGTCATTAAGGGTGGAGAAGTTAGATTTTTACCAGTCGAGGCTAGTATTCCACGTTTATCAGACATACGCTGCCTCCACTGAGGCCGTTTGTGTTATGTAAGAAAAGAGTAAAGGATATATCGCTGAGGGGTTGGAAACTGCAGACTATTACTAATTGATAGAGGAAGAGTGGGTTATTTGTACTGCCTTTGTGGATCAGTGAAACAAAACTGGTCATACCCATGTCCAGACTTCGTTTTCAATGTAGGAATCCTTCAAGAATTTAAATTAAGCCACTTCCTCTTATGTCTTTAATGCTTCAATGAAGTTCTCAGGGAGTTGATTACAGAGATCTGCTGAGGGTATGTTTACGTTTTAAAGCACAGTGGGAACTGTAGAGTATTGTTCGTCTTATGTTAAAAGACACAGCAATGTAGGGGGGTCTCTACACACTGACTTGGCATACGGAGTCTTTGCTTTCCCTAATTTTGTCCTACCTATGAGCCTCGGCCCGAAATTTGATTTTTGTTTTTTTTTTTTTTCTTTTTCCAACCTCCGCCTCCAGCTCTTCCAGGGCCGGCTTCAGTTTTAGGCTCCTGACCCCACAGTGAGGTTCCAAGGATTTGGTTTGTGGCTGGATTCCCTAAAGCATTTTCCCTGCCAAATTTAACAACACTGCTCACACATTTTGCTCATGCTGTAGGCTCAAATTGGTCAAATGTTATTACACAGCACAAGCGTTCAAATTTGGATTTCACGGCAGTCCATGCAAATACTATCAGGACAGTCAGACCTGTTAAAACTCTTGTTTATTTCCGTGTACTATCCTTGCACAGTAGCAATAATCACAGTGATTTATTTATGTGAAAGTTGTAGAACCTAAATAAAGATCCTTGAGCCCATGACCATTTTGCAACAAGATGCTTTCGGCAACCAGACCAGAGGAGGGACACTAGTTGAACATTTGTCCTTTTAAATTGGTCTACATGAAGATATTTGTCATTATCGAGTGAACTTACAATCTAAAGATGAGCTGAGCTGTTTTCTCATCTCTTTGAATGCATACAAAGCAGTCTGTCTACAGGGATGTAAATGTGGCACCATTGTAACTCTCATAATTCACAGCTACGTACTCTTTATTCCGAGCCATCTGCCACTTCTTGGATTCGTTTGAAACATGACTAGAATTGACTCCCACAATGGACAAATTCAGAGATGAATCTCTAATAGTTTAAAAGCTGCTGTGACTTTAAAATGTTAGGATCAATAGATTAGATTAGAATCATCATTGTACGTTTCAGACTTCCCTTAAAACAGATTCAGGGTTTTTTTTTATTTCTGTCTGCAGACATTTCTTCATACGTATTGAGTGATATTAGGTATTTAGGGAGTTTTGTGTAAATGTGTTAAGTTAAACACTGGAATAACTTCTTTTTTTTTTTTTTTTTTTTTCACAGCGCTCACCGCAAAGCCTTGCGCCTAAAGAAAATTCAATAAACATAATGAGTGGAGGCAGACACTGATATAAATAATGTCTTTAATGGAGTATGTCTGAGTGAAAGCCAAGCCTTGGGGTAGGCACAATCATGTCCAGGCAGAGTTCTGGAGAGAGACTTACATGTAAATACCTACGTTACTTGGCATCCACAAACCAAAAGAATCTTGTTCTTTGTTAAATTGTACAAATTTCTAACAGTCACCAAGCTCCTTAGGTGTATCTGCTTTACCTTGGTAAGACAGGGTCCCAACAAACCAATTTCTATGAATGAGGTCAAGAGATCCCTTGTGGAAATCTCACGCCCCTACAGTCAAACATGGTGATGGCAGCATCGTGCTGTGAAGACGTCTGTCTTACATAGACATAGATTTAGAGATGGAAGTAGGAAAATAAGGTACAATCTGGATGAAAAACCCAATGCAGTGTCCAAGATCTCTGGCTGGGCCAACGATTTGCAATCCAAAGTGACTTGTTATGCTGCCAAAAGGCCCAGAAGTGGCTCAGGGAAAACGATTCAATGCTTCATATTTTCAGGGTCCTGCAATGTGCTTTTCTGAAGAATGGGAGAAACATTTCAATGACAACAAACTTTCTTTACCCCAAACTTTGGATTAGGCATGTACATGAGACTGCACGATTAATTGAGATGGAACACACAGTTGACTGCTACTTTTAATAGTGAAGTGATTTTTGGGGCAGGAGGGTCATGTGTCACTGTGCAGCAATGTGGAACTAATGCTTACAGTGTAATAACAATGCTGTAGTGCCTGTTTAAAAGTAAAGGCTTTTGGAGCAAAACAGAGAGGCAGAGCTGTAGGTGTCTGAATGAAAGCAGGCATAAATGATAATGAAATCATCACTAATCATCCAATGATTTGAATGGATTTGATTATTTGTCTTCAGTTAAATCACTTTAAGATGTTCATCCCTAGTCACTATTGGCGATAGAATCAATCAGATTTTATTTTTGTAGCACTTTTCTTTGGAAGAAGCTTCCAGTTAGCAAAAATGGGCTCCTTTCTAGTACCACCCCTACAGCCCAAACATGGTGACGGCAGCATCATGCTGGGGGCTGTTTGTCTGGCAGGGACTGGGAGTTATTAGGACAGAATGAAAAATGGAAGAAGGAAAGTATAGAGCAATTCTGAGTAAAAAAAAAAAATAACCGACCCAGAGTGCCAAGATCTGTGTGTGGAACAAAGATTTACTTTTCAGCAAGATGACTGAAGTTTTTGGGAAAACACAGTGCAGTTAACAAGTCTTTTTTTTTTTTTGTCAAACGTCTGACCCAAGAACAATGGGACAAACATTCCCAAGTAGCCCTGAATACAAAACTATGCTGAAAACAAACATTAGGTGACGTTTCAGTGCTTGTATTAACTCCCATCAGCATAGAAACACAATTTATCTCTTGCAATTTTGGAAAATTGTGCACAAACTGATAAGAACTAAACCCTTTTGAGTTTTATTAGGACACTCTGAACTCCCACTCGTATTTTTATGACATTTTGTGCATAACATCAACGTCAAGCAGAGCCCGCATTGCAAACATTAAAACCCCACTCTTAGATTGCTGCTGAACATTGTTATTAACCCCCTGTGGCTTCACTGCTTCCATGCAACTCCTCAAAGCATCTGTCTTTTCTTCCACTTTGCATGTTGTGATTAGATGAAGTATGGATGTATAATTGCTTTTGCCATGGCTGGATTTGAAAACAGTTACTTTCTCAATACGACATCCAAAAGACACAATCTAGCAAATTCCTTTAGATTTCTAAAACATAGTGAGCTATAAGAGAGGACAGAGAGTAGCTATGGTAGCCGCTTTGTTTGAAAAATAATCTAAAAAGAAAAACCTGTCTGGACGCTTGAAAGTGACGTTTAGATGCATTTTTAGAACAAAAGAGCTCAGGATAAAAGCGCGGAGGTAAAACTGTTGTCTGAGAGGGAAAGAGAGTTTACTAGGTTACCTGAACACTCCCCTGGGTGTGTTTCATGCTCGCACGCTACGCTACACATGCAATCACAAATTTACAGCTTTATCCGGAGCTGTTTGCTAATTCACTTCTGGTTTCATCTGTGGCCTTGAGTTGTGGCTTACGTCAGAACCTGAAAAGTTTACCCCACCTTACCCAAACTGTGAGCTCAACCTTAATATGAAGGATTTGTCACCTGGAGTGAATTTAAGTGTGACGTTTGAGGTGTAAATGTGTGAAGTGATCCTCATTCTCTATGACTGCATCACCCCACCCAGTTCATACCCATGTCCTACCGGCTGAATGTTGAGTCATTAACCTTTAGTTTTAACAACATATTTACTTAGCAGACATTCCTCTTTTGCTCATTTGTCACCTGCTATAAGCCTAACATAAAAAACCAAACGTGTGGGGGATTCAGACTGCACAAGTCAATTAAATCCTTACATTGAACATGTTATGGCATTGTTTTTCATTTCTTTTGTGTACTTCACCACAAAAAGCAGAAAATGAAGTAGAATATATGTGGGAAAAGTTGAAATTCCTCAGTTGAAGGAGTTGAAGAAAAGTTGGTGCCAAATGGCCATTTTGGAGTCTTCACCTGAACTGTTTGTACCAAAACCTTTCATTTAGTTCTGCTTTAGCTTTTTAGTTTGCAGCTGCAGAGATCAGGGTCACACATTTGATAGAAGTTTAGAACGACGCTGCATCTTTCCAAAAGGAGTTGCAAGCCGGAAACTTTTCAGAAATTTTTGTTGGGGTTATTAGATGTTTATCGGTACAAATGTGCACTTATCAGCTGGATCTCAATTTTAAAAAAAAAACAAAAAACAGGTGCACCACATTGTTGTAGTGTGACTAATGTGCTCATAAAGTATTGTCTGTTTTTCTTGCCAGTTATCCCAAACACGCTGAAGGTCTCACCCATGGCGCTGCCTCCCGTAGTCCCAGAGGGAAGTGACATCACACTGTCTTGTAACGTCACCCGGGAACTCACCCACCCCACCTACCTGTCAGTCACCTGGTTGGTGAAGAAGGGCACAACATCGGAGGAAATTTTGACATTTGGTCCTCAGGGAGAAGTGGTAACAAGCCCAAAGTTTGCCCGCCGTTATGCAGACGGTGGCATCCGATTGGTTCCTGGCAGGAATGGAGTGTTTGAACTTGTGATTTCGAGAGTCATGACTTCCGACGTAGGGAGGTATGAATGCAACGGAACAGAGTGGACGCACGAAACTGGAGGGAAGTGGATAAAAATCGTGGAGAGTACAAAAGAGTTGGGAGCTGTTGCTGTTACTCCTACAGGTAAGATGAGCCGCCCACCATAAGCAGCACACCTGCCCACTTAGAGTACGCACCACCCTCAGCATTCATAGGCACTTTTTTGTCCAAATTAATAAACCAATGGCAGGGCTTTACTTCAACAAACATTGAATAGATTACCTTGAAATTCATCTGACGTTTATGATCTTCTACAGATGAATCGTTTTAAACTTGCTGATCCTTGTTGATTTACATCATAACAATCCATTCCCATTAGTCTCCAGTGTACTTTTTGCAATGTGCTAATTGGTAGCATGCTAGCACATCAAACTAAAATGATGGCCAGGGGAAACTTTGCATTTAGGGAACATCTGTTTGCATTGTAGCAGTGAGCCTGTTGGCATTCTCATATTATCATTTAGATCAAGGCAGCTTCTAACAGAGCTGTTAGCATGGCTGCAGATTCCCCTATAAACAAGCTTCCTTCAGCGCTTTAGCTCATGTTCTTGGATCTGTTTCAATCTGAATACACTGATGCATAGTTAAAGATGTGCTTACTTTAAAGTGCTGGAATTTTGAAAAGAGATCAACGCAGTTAAAACCGTGCATGCCTTCACCACTTTCACGCTGCCCACTTCGGTCAGACTGCAGCTTTAATGATTTAGAACTTTCCCCCCACTAATGTTCATTGGTCCACATTTCTACTAACCCTATAATCATACGTTTAATGACTTTTCTTTGCTGATGATTTGAGTGTGTGGCAGTTAATTAAAACTATGTTTACACTGTGGCTTCAACACAAACAGCAGCGTGTGAGAAGTGGTGATTTCATTGTAAGTCACCAATTGTTGCTTATGATTTGTTTGAAGAACAAGCAGACGATTAGCAAGGTGAGCTCAGCAGCCATCTGCAGCCTCTTCCTCATCTCTGCTTGTGGCTCAAAGTGCTTATTCTGAAATGTTGGCAGTCGAGCTGCGTTGTGGTTGTTGTAGGCAGGAGATTTTGAAAAGGAGTTAGGATTTTTGGCACATGGTGCAACTGTTAAGTGCATGACCATAAGCTTGCCTTTTTAAGACCTGAACCATTCGGACCCAAGGGTATGCTTTTAATGAAGCCCTTTGAAAATGTAGATTTTTCTATGAAACAGTTTAACTGAATTTAAGATTTGATGCAAATTTGTTGGTTTCCTGAGCCAGTCTGCTTTTATTAATTAGCATCATACATGGTATAACTATTGTATCCTGGTGAAAATGGATCAATTCCTAAACATCTGGGTCTTGAAGCTTAATGCTTTGTTGCATTGCTTAAGCCCCATGTACCATTCACTTAAACAAAATTTGAATATCTTTTGGCTGTTTCCTCAAAAGGATCAAAGCTGGTCGGTATCTAACCTTCAAAAGAGCCTTTTAGATAACCTACAGAATGAGTCATGTGGTATCGGGATCCCAACAGGAGGCTTCCTGCAATAGATTGTCTTCACATCTGATCTGATCTGATCTTTTGATTTGTAGTGAGAGGTAGCTGTGTGTTTGTGCGGTGCTCTATGCTAATGTGTTGGATTTGCAATGACATTGGAAGAAAATCAAGGGTGGGATGAGATAAGGACGTGGGAGAGTTCTCATTCTGTTGTGTGGTTGTCTTTGTTTTAAAGGCATCCTCTCCTTTTTTTATTCTCAGCCTCGCGCTCTCCCAAGGGGTTCATGACCCTCTCAGCACTCTCTTTCTGTCTTATTTTGTCCATAGAGAGGCCTCTGTGCGGACACACACACATACACTCTCCCTCATTCTCTGTGGTTTCTCTGGTCACCGTATCTTATATCTTTCTGGGCTACCATACCCTCTTAAGTGCTTGAGAACACCCAGTGGTTTGTAATGAAACCAGAGATGAGCAACTCACACACACACTGGTCTCAATCTCACATCTATTGTGTCTCAGTCACTTCATATTGACTTACTGACTTGAGCAAAGAGGATGAGAAAAGTCAAACAGAGTTGCCTTTGTCTCTTTTGTCCTTGTCCAGACACCATACAGAGACTCTTCTCTGTAATACTGCTGTTTATGTTGCTATTGGAGACCATATTTAAACCCCGGATTCAAATGTTAGTTTGAAGATGTACAGGAAAGATTGACGTTTTTAATTTGCTGGTCTTTTGGGAAGTGGGGGCCAGTCTTCTTTGCTGGAAGACTTCCTTGGGAAAGCAAAGACCCACCTATCATTCCTCAGTTTTTAGTTCAATATTTTGGCATGCACTGAAATCGGGACCTGTAAGTGTGAGTCTCATGCTAGTCAGTCAACTAGCATAGCGCTGCTGCACTGTTTACAGACTCCGTCGAAACAGGATCTAGTTTACTTCTCCTTTTCCCACATAGAAATTTAGTGTTTTGGTGAGACTGTAAAGCGCAGCATTTTGTCAGGTATTTATCTCCCATGGTAAAATGTAAGGAATTTTAGGTTAGCTTTTTTGTCTGTGTGTGCGTGTAGAGGGAATATAAGAAAAAAATTAGTTTTGCTAGTCATAACCTCCATAACATAACAAAAAAGTGGCCTGTTCAGAATATGTCTGTTATTTTTGCTTAAAAGTCAGAACGTTAAAATGCCAAAAATGTCATTTTGTTGTTTGATTAATTATTCATTCTTTAATTTTCCATTAATGGAGACCATCCTGGCCCAGATGCAGCATAGTAACCATAAACCATGATACTACCACTACCTTGTTATACAGCCTGGATAAGGTTTAGGTTCTGTTTTTTGCTTGTGTAATACTATTTATTATCTACGTCTGCTACCAACTTCTGCTGTTAAAATATTCAAATGCTAGCTTAGTATCTTAATTGTTTTGAAACCGCTTTGTCAAAAGATCTTTATGCCTGGAGTACAGACGAAAGGTTACTAATGTCCGGGTTTTTACATAGAGATTACAGGGTTTTGAGAGCAGGTGTGAATTCTTCTTATACGACCTTTTAGGTCCATTTCCTTCTGCTTTGTGATTGGTGTTTCTAGGGGTGCATTCACACCAGAATAGTCAGAAGGACTCTGTTTCATTGGGCAGGAATCTCTGCACCTTTGTTTGACTGCTGTCATACTACACTTTACTGAAACAGATCAACCCCCATGCAATCACAACAAATTCACAGTATGGGTATTTCCAGAAATTACCACTGACAGTAAAGAAAGAAAAAGAAAATCTCATTGATTGGCTGTTGTTGAAAATTAATTCAGTCTTGGGGTAAATCTAATGCAATTTTCACCCAAGTCTGTCCAGTATGAGCAACAAGGGAGGCAGTGAGTTATCAGACATGTTGCAAGACCCCCGGGTTTAATGTGGACCAGAGTTAGCTTTTTTGGTCCACAACAGAGTCTCAGTGCACATTCTGCTCCAAAGGTACCACACTATTTATGGCTTAAAGCAGACCAAACTGTGCCAGTGTGAATGCACCTTAAGGTCATTTTGAGGACCAGCCCTTGCTCCTCACTGCGATGGACCGGCAGCCTGTCCAGAGTATACCCTGCCTCGCCTGCTAATTGCTGGCATAGGCTCCAGCTTCCTCACAACCCTCAATTGGATTAAGCAGTTAAGAAAATGGATTGATGGATGACCTTCACTTCTCTGAACTCTGAAAGATCGATAGAGGTGTTGAACAACAAAACCAACCATTGGATTTCTTTCGCCTCCCAGTATCACCTCAGCAGCTTTCAAAGATATTGCCTCCAGCATTTTGTGCTGCTCAGTGACCCCATAGAGAAATGCTAGAATAAAGTAATGCTTTAATGCAGCGTTTACACTCCCCAAAACATGACAC
The DNA here is from genome assembly GCF_933228915.1 of Telmatherina bonti. Taxonomy (NCBI): domain Eukaryota; kingdom Metazoa; phylum Chordata; class Actinopteri; order Atheriniformes; family Telmatherinidae; genus Telmatherina; species Telmatherina bonti. The sequence continues at coordinate 19,553,638 of NC_136633.1, read as the reverse complement.
CTTTTTCATTTACTGCATAAAACATTCATTCAGTGATCTTCCTTTGATCCTCTTAGTTCTTGCAGTCATGCGGTCTTAACGATAATCTAAAGGAGGGGTGCAACTAAAGTAATTCTAATGTTTCAGAAGGTTTTTAAATTGTTCAGTAAATCTTAATCATTGTCTTAACTTGTTGACTTGTTCTGTTCTAATGGCTAATTTTCTGACTGACATTGTCTTTCTCTCCTCAAGGCCAATCTCTCAATGTGAAGGCCTCATCCTCCTCTTCCTCCTCCACCTCCCTGATCCTCTCCCCCGGCGACACTCTGGCCCTGCTCTGCTCCGTTGCTGCCGACAACCTGCCCGCTCTGACCCTGGAAGTGGCCTGGCTGGCCGACGGCCGTGAAATCATCACCATGGATCGCAGCGGGGTGGTGATCTCGAACACGTCCTCAAGTGGAGCGCAAGAAAATCGAGGCGAGGTGAGCTTGGAGAGAACGGGCACCGGGGAATACAGGCTGGGAGTAAGAGGAGTGAACAGCCAGGACGAAGGGCTTTACACTTGTCGGATTCGAGCATTCATTGAGAAAGGTGGACGCAGCTCTGGAGGAGGAGGGAGGTGGCACATGGCAGCGGAGAAGACGTCCGGCCCAGTAACTGTGAAGGTCTCAGAGATCAGTGAGTGAAACTAGATCTTGTTGCAGTTTCATTTTGTCTTCATATTGATTAAATCACACTGTTAACAAGGCTTATTTGCATGGGATATTAGAAGTTTTTGTTTGTTTGTTTTTTTTTATTAATAGCAAAAAAAAAAAAAAAAAAGCACCGTTAGTCATCCTCACACTATCACAAATCAACACGAAGGTGTGAAGTCTAATAATACTCTTGCATTAGTGGGGGCTATTGTGAAAGGCATACAAGGGGACATTTTAAAGCAAGAGTAAAATAACGAAAGGAGCATGTGCATGGCTGTGTGATTTCTTCATATGTGGCTATGGAATATTTCTACGGTGCTACAAGTGACTCGAGTCTCAAGGGGAAACTAATCCTCCAGTCAGCCTGTCGACTCCCGCTGCGAGTACGATTGATTAGTCATGCCTGTCCTGCACTGTGCTACCTCTGGGTGTGCTGTCGAAGTGTATGGGTGTGTGTGTCCCTGATGCTCTGATCCTGCCTTGAAGAGCAGCGATGTCAAACACAGTCGACACAGCAATCAATTACTGGCATGGTGGGTGGTCTCCCTGTCTGTGGAGGTTCATTTCACTGTTTTTTACCCCTTTTTTTTTTCTCTGTGTGTATGAATTAAACGGCATGTTGCGTTTTTGTTATTGAGGCAAATCTTCAGTAGAGGGTTGTGTATTAATGCCATTTGGGGTAAAATTTCATTATTATTGCTAATGAACGGAATGGGATGCTCAGTCTAGCATTAATTTTCAATGTTACTTTTTAATTGACTCTTTTTGCCTCTAATTTAAGCTAATACACTATTATATATATTTAATTTTGTCTGCAAATTAAAAACATGAAAACAAACATTCAGGGTATTATCTGACAATACCTAACTTATCTGTTAGGTATTGTCTATTCCTAAACTTAGACTGGAGGCATGTAGCCTCCAGTCTGAGAGTATTTGTACAAATGACTCCTTATGCCCTTATTGAAGCATTAGATGGGTAAGTAACTTTCAACAAATGGCCATTTTACCCATGTTTTACTTTATCTGTGAAGGATATGCACTGTCAACTCTTTGGAAAGCTGAACACAAGTCTGTCTTTGTTGTTAGAGGAAAGATAGATTTTGGGAGCACATTCTTTGGTCAGATTAGACAAGGATAAATTATTTTGGCTCCGATGAGGGACCGCATGTTGGGCCGACCAAGTCCAGAACTATCACAGCAGATATGTTGTTCTTGCAGGGATGCATGGAAGTGGAAATGTGTTGTGAAACTGTGCATAGTAGACACTCCTGCCATAGACAGAGCAGCAGGTTAAGCATGACGTCAACATCCTTCGTTGTTGTGGCGTGTGTGTTGCAAACAAATGACTTCACAATACTCGAAAGCTGCCTTACTGCAGCGACCCCGCCCACTCTAAGAGAGCCTCAATTGTAATTGAAACAATCAAACAGGTAGTGTAGTGTCAGCTGAAATGAGATGTGGTTTAGTATGTGCTATTGGAAAAGAGCCATAAATTGTTCTGCCAACCTGCCAAATTTGAGCAAAAATAAGTTTTTTATGCAAAAAAGCAAAAAAAAAAGAAAAGAATGGAAGATAAGGATAAACCTGCAATTTCCTCCCAAAAAGTTTTTGACTAAACACAGAACATTTTATTCAGTTCGATTGCCCTTTTAGAAATGTCAGACCTTTGTCTTATAGCAATTTATCCTTCATATTGGTGCCTGACAGTCAAACAAAACATTTAGCAAAGTTATTTTAAACAAGTTTTAGGTGGCTATAGTACTCAAACTGTGTGCAACAATCTCAAATAGAACCTGGTCTGATGTGGTTTAATTACCAAGCAAAAAAAACAAAACAAAAACTTATTTGCATTTTCATGGCAGAATAAAGTTTTAACAAATCTTACTGAATCTTCACACTCTGTGGAATAATTCAGTCCAGACTGAACATCCTACAACCTACAGTTTTCTGGTTTTATGTCATCAAGGTCACCAAAAACATGTGGAATCACCACTTTGTGTGAATTAGTCTGATGCTAGCTTCAGTAACGTAAGGCTGCTGTCGTAACATGTCTACAGTTAAAGCTGGGGTAGGTAATGTTGGGGAGCTAGCAAGATTTGAAAGTGGCACCCTGTCTTGGCTCCTCCCCCTCTGGTTTTGCTCCTTGCATAATCCAAGGCTTTTATTTTTATAAGAAATGAACAACTCCATTTGGGTCTGAACGTTTGGATTGGTCTTTTACAGATTTACAGTAAACTGTAAAAAAAAAAAAAAAAAAAAAAAATTTACAGTAAACTGAGGGGTCTAACTATATTTCTTATTGTTCATGATTACAAAACGTATAGACTACTATCAGGACGGGGAACCACTTCACTCAGAGTAAAAAAAAAAAAATGTCTCTGACCAAGGTTACCTACCCCAGCCGACTCAATTTCTATGTTGGTAATGTTTTAGAGCAAAGCTTCTTTCTTCTAATAGCATTGGTAGAGAAAGTTAACGTGACGATATCACACATTAATGCACACATCAGTTCATTTAACTGTCTCCATCTCATGTTTGAGTATTATAACTAATGTACACCAATAATTCCTTCATCTTGAAACAATTATTTCAAACAAATCCCTACTACTTAAAAATGCCTTGTGTTCCAATGTCCAACCAGGTGTTTGATGCGGGTGTAAAATATGAAGCTAGTTTATGAGATTCTTTATTGTAGCACAAGAAAAATACTACACATCAAGTTATTTTTATTGTTCAACATTTTAATAGGAAAATAAAACTAATTTAAAGAAACATACGTGATTGAATGATCTCAGTTGCATTGAACTGTTACCCCCCCCAAACACACACACTCACATTTACACACACACACTCTCTCAAAATACAAGTGTGATATTTTCTAGTAATGTGATCCAAAAAGAAGCAAACAAAATGACTGTATTCAGGAGGTTGATGGAGGATATTTTTCTCTTCTAATTAAAGCAAGATTTCGACAGTATTGTTTCCCCCTTAATAGAAAGAAAATCCTATCATTTAAAAGCCGTATTCAAATTGATCAAACGACTTAAGCTGGATTCATGACAAACTCCCAAATTCCCATATCTTAATGAAGGAAATGTACTTTTAATGAATTAAATACTAGTTACATAATCTGTTCTTTTGGTTCAGCTACTGTGCTACATTCAATGGTTGGGGGAATTCTCAACTGGCTAAAAATTTGCTTTGACATTAGAGCTCATGCATTGTTTTATTTCAAGAAGGTGGTATTTAGTGTTTTTGTCCCTGTTTTCTTTCTTTTTTCCACTTTCTGGGGTATGCCCATGGTATGTAGAGAATAAAAACCCTTTTTAATGATATTTCTGGAGTCCAGTCTGCTTTGATGCTTCTTGGCTGCAGTATTGTCAGCACAGATCAAAACGACTCATGTATCCCCCCTCCATGGATTTATAGGAATTGGATGCCAGAAAATACTTGCATCAAAAGGAGATCTACAATATTATATTTAATAGATGTTCAGCTAACATGTCGTTAACCCATAAATCTTTCCACATTGTAATAGGTTTGGCACAGGCGGTTCATGCTGTTGCTTTATTGTTGGTAAAACCCTGCTGTCCTTCCCATCCTATCCATCCCTGTTAGTATAATATAATTGAAGCCCAAATTACTAGTCGGGGTCTTTGGGGGAGCCTCCTTTAGAGGCATGCATTCAACTTTACAAGTCACGTGCACACCTTTATATGTTAATACTAATAAATCCATTTTTTCAGTTTCTGCATGCAGTTTGATGCAGACAAAAGTTAACGTCTGAGCTGTTATTGATTACTTTCAACTCTAATTTTTGAGTTGGAGTTAATATATACGAGACTACAAAAAACATATTGCTCTTTTTTTTTAATCTGTCTATATGCAATCTATTCTTTTTTCCTTTTTTTTCCTGTCTTTTTATGTTTTTAAATATGTAATTATACAACAGTTGTTTGCTGCTGCCTGTATGCGGACCGAGTCCGCTTCCTTGGTCCGAATTACAATTCGTTCGGCGCGTTCACATTTTCCCCAAACAAAGCATACTTTCCAAGCAAACAGACTACGATTCCAATCAAAAAGGTTGATGTGAACGTGCCCTTAGTTGCTCCCTGAAGATGACCTTCCTAATGGAACAATGAAGTTCTTTGTATGATAACACTATCAAATTGTAACTGTTTGAATTTAAGAAACATCAGGAACCTTTTACAGAGAATGAAATTAAATGTAACACGAAAGCAGACTATTTTTAGAGTTCCCCTTAGTGTGTCAGGTTTTCCAGGGGAGCCAACCTCCATTTACCTCCCCCGTAATATGAATCCTTGTTGTAGTTAATTTAGTCTTCAACTGTCAAATTACAGATCCTAATTTGACAAATACCTCTGACTTCATATCGTTTCTACCAGCAGAGTATATCCTTTTCTTCGACAGACATCTGGCATTTCTTGTAGCAGCTACATAATACAAGACTTAAACAGCATAACACTGCAAAAGTACTTAAAACATCTCCAAACCACAGAAACCCAGTTTAAAGCTAGAAAAGAATGAAGCTTAGCAGCTTAGTTGTAGGGAGGAGATTGGAGCAGGTTGGCCTTAGGGAGATTGTGCTACCCACCAGTCAGAGATTGCAAAAGCAGCCAGAGGCTTTTCTCAGACTTACTGCCCAGATCTAATGTCTGTTGTGCAAATAAAGAAAGCGCCTCTCATTTTGAGGCGTGCTTACTCTGGATGGTTGTAGGAACTTGCAAAGAACAGTTTTTGTATGTTTGCTTGCCTGAAATATTTTTTTTTTTCCCCATTTAACCTGGACCGACCCACAATGCATTGCTCTTTTTCTAACGAGGAACATGAGAAATGTCAGCAGCTGTCTGATCCAGCCATTAACAATAAGCATTTAACTTTGATCAGAAGGAGTCCGTCTCAGCGGACAGTGCAGCGTCTGCTGGCTGCATCAAAATCCTGTGCTAGTATGTCAGCAAGAGCCTTCAGTTAAAATAACAGCCAGCTCTTATCCATACCCAGAAGACCCCTTGGGCCTGGAGGATCCGTGTTCCATTTAGAAATATCAACCAGGCTTTCAGGGTGCAGTCACCATCAAAGTCAGTGAGCATGAGGACACAGCTGAAATATCAAAAGAGCATCAAGAATATTTTGTCAATCTTTTCTGCTGCGTATGCATGGTAACATGCGTGCACAACATGCACATGCTATGTGCATACATGCATTTTGCTGCTGGGTGTGTGAGTGAAAGCAGGTTTTTCTCCAGAGTAAATGCCACATGCACATCCAGGCTTAAGAAACCGCCTTGTGTGTGTCCCACATACTAAGATATGAGGCTATTCTCACTGGTAGAACTCCATTATGGCTTGAGGATGCACATTCCTTCATACTGCATCTGCTGAAACACACAAGTAAGAGCGCAGTTTCTAATTGTCCATACAGTAGCTCATACATTTCGTCCCTGTTGCTCTGATACATGAGCTGTAACTGTTTGTGTCTCCATGTGTTGACCAGTCACTTCCTGTTCTACTGATCTGCAGCCTCGAGTTAGCCATGTCTTCCCACAGTGCTTCGCTAAAGGCAGATTATTCCAAGAAACATAGAGAGTTGAAAAACTTGTTTTGGAAGTCCCCATGGCAAGAACATGCACATACACTCAAAAAGAAGTGATTCCTTTCACCCATTGCTACTCTTCCCTCCTTGTGTGCATGTTGTGTCAGCTGTGGTTATTGTCAGGAAACAATTCACTTCAAAAGGCTTTCTTGTTTTCCACGCAGACCATTGAATCTGTGTGTGAATATGTACAGCTTTTCTTTGCACATGTTTATTTTTCCAGGCATGATTTAGCAGCTAAAGAGCAGCACAAGTGTGCATGCACAGCTGCAGCATGTGCAACGAGGTCATAGGTCAACCAGGAAGTGAGCATGTTCACTACAAGCAATGTTTTCCGCTTCATATGACTTCGTTTTATTGAGCATGGGAGAAAAAAATCTGAAAAAGTGCAGTTCAGCAGCAAAACCTCCAAATATTTACATTAAATAGATTCAAAGATACTTTTTATTTGATATTAAATGTATTCAATTGGTCTTGATTTCTTCTTGCATCCTTGCATTGACTTTAAAAATCTTACTTTTGGCTAAAATTGGGGCAAAGATAATTTTTTTCTCCAGTTGTCTTTGCTGGTGTAACAGTGTTCAAAAGAGACCAGTGGCTCCTTGTTTCTTGTTTGCTTTCAGTCAGCTTGTTGGGAAAAGGTATTTGAGCGCAGCCTGTGTTAAAGCAGAAGTCCACTGCCCTTTAGGTTGTTATTTCCATCTGCTACATTTGCTGGAGGAGGTCTCAGAAAATAAGAAAATCTGATCTTTGTGCCTCATGCCACCACACAATAAGGAGTGCAGTGTTGTGGGAGATTCTCTGTGGTGTTCAGCTGCTCCTCCACACTGAAGGGAGTCAGTGGAGGTGATTTGGCCTCTGCGTGAGGTCACAGCCCCTCTCCATTGATGTGTTAGCATGCATAACTGACAAGACATGCAGACAGCTTAAGGGGATGGTGCCCCAAAGTTGACATGCGAGGGGCAGATGGTGCCAGTAGCCTTGTTTGTATGTAACTGTCAAGTGGATTTAAAGCAAACTTTTGTTATGTTACAAGAAAGAAAAATGCTAAGTGGGGATGATTCAAGCAGTTTGAAGTAAATAAACTAGGCTGCAGAGTTCCAGTATAGGTTGTTATGCATGAGTTCATGAGCATTAAAAACAACATCCAAACAAAAATTAGATCAAATTGGCAAATGTCGCCTTGGCTGATGAAAATTATTTTACATTTTGGCATGTGGTTATTATTCTTGTCAGCTAGTATTAGTCATGTTTTTCTTCCAGAAGGAGAAACTGCTATTTGTCATGTGTTTCCACCTCACCTCACCCTACATATTCATTACTTTTCAGAACAGGCAAAGAGCATTTGAAAATTAGCTTCATAGTTTTTTTTTATACTAGGGAAATTTTCCTTTTCTAATATTTCACATTTATGATGTTGCAACTGGTAAAAGAAAACAGTAGAAGTAGTAGTAAAGTAAAAAAATGAAACAAATATTGACAAAAATATGGCAGTCAGTATGCTACTTTTAGCAAAGCTACAGTTAGCAGCTCGCTAATTTGAAGCATCTTTCTGCCTACGAGCTAGAACTTTGATCACCAAAAAACACTCTCGAGCAGAAACTAATTCTAAGATTTAAAACATTGCAAGTTTGGGATCATTTTCTGGGTTTTATCTTAGACTGTATGTAAAAAGATGGACGTGCCTCTGACGTCACCCATAGGTTTCTGAAGAGCTGAATTAAAGCTCGGTGGGCGATTCCTACCATCACCATCTTGGCAGGGGCATGCGTGTCGTCTTGCTCTGAAAATACATATGGGCAAAGTGAGGTTGAACTGAGAAGGGGGGCTGTGAGCGTCATGGTGGATGACTGACATCGAGCGAACTCCGAGCTGCCTGTAGCTAAGAGCTTACCAAGCTAATCTGGAGTTAACAGGAGCTAACCAGGTAACGGTGGTAAGCAGGCTAAAGCTAACCACTTTTGCTAAGTTAACTAAAGCTAAAGCTAACCACTTAAGCTAAATTAACTGGCTAAAAACCGTGGTTGATCTACGTTCTTCTTACTTGAAGCGGGCGATTGGGTACCTGTTAATCAAAAGGACACGCCCCTAAATATGCCGAATTTCAAGATTAAATTACTTTTAAATGGGGAAGTTAGAGAAAAAAAATTCACTCCCCCCACAGTTGTCATGAAGGTAAACCTGATCTATTAAACCGAAAATGGATTTTTGTACCAGGCTTTGTACGTTTATTTCTGCTGTGAAGTTGGCCTTTTCAACATGGGAGTCTATGGGGATTCATTTAGTTTTGCAGCCCCTAGTGGATGAGGGTGGAACTGCAGTTTTATGCACTTCCGCATAGGCTTCACTTTTAACCACTGGAGGTTGGGTTATGAACAAGCCTTCCCTCTACTGTTTGTGTGTGCACTCACCACCACAGAGTACCTGCTGTTTTTCCGACTCCCAGGTAATCCAAAGAAGAGGTCGAGAAGAAGAGGCTGCAGGCCTGGTATGCGGGTTAAGATCAAGCGAGTCGCGTGGATGGCCGGTGGCTACTGTTGTCCAAACCGGAGCTACAGGTGGCTGCACCCGGCCCCTCTACAGCTGGGTGTGTTTGGAAACACTTCCCCGCCACTGCCTCTCTATGATCCAGAGCAGCAGTATTGGAACCAAGCCACCGGGTCACTGAGATCATCAACGACCTCTTTGCCTACACGAAGGGACGACCACGTAACTTGCCGGCACAACTGGGCGTCATGTGACCGTGAAAGGTGGTTGAGGCCAATCCCACTGTGCGTTGCTGAAATGACCGCGGCAACATCATCACCACCGAGTCGAATTGGTCTTCTGATACTCACTCTATAGCAAATAAATCTTTCTCTCTAAATGAGCTGTTCAATAGAGAGAACTTCGGTTTTGTGTTTTTGACAAAGGCGTGGCAGAGAGATGGAGAGTTTGTCCATTTGAATGACCTGTGCCCTGCTGGATGGTCAGCTCTCGGTTTGTCCTGCCTCTGTCGCTGCGGCGGTAGTCTGGCTGGGGTGTATCGGGACAGATAAACCTACAGAATGATGGATATGGATCACTTCTCCTTATTTAAGTCACAAATGTTCAAAATTGGTACTTCCAACACATTTTATTGTCTGATTTATCGCCCCCCTGGGCCTGCTGGTGGTTTCTTAAATGGTTTTAATTATCTTTTATCATCTTTTATTAAACTGAACAAACTTCTAATTCTTGAAGATTTTAACCTACACATTGATGATGACTCTGCCAGCCCAGCAGTGGAACTTTTATCAATGACTGACTCATTTAATTTTAAACATGTATCAGTCCCAACCCACAGTAAGGGTCACACCCTGGATCACTTGAGTGACCATCGCTGTGTTTTTTGTTTTAATGTTTCCCTCGAGCCCGGGCCTGCTCCTACGAGAGCAGAGGAGGATCACTACAGAAAGCACAGTAGAGAGATTCTGTGCCTTGTTTGATCCCTGTGTTTTTAAGCATTGTGCTAATGTTGAGGACTTTGTGGACTGTTTTAATTCTCATTGCGGTTCCATAGTAGACCAAGTTGCTCCGATAAAATCTAATGTCACCAGAAGACTATTATGTCCCTGGATTAATGAAAATATTTGGAAAATGAGAAAGCTATGTCAAAAAACTGAGCATTTTTGGAAATCCACTAAGCTAGAGGTTCATAGAACACATCTTAGTGATTTGATCTCCTCATTAAATGAAAGAAATTAAGGAACCAAGATCCAAATATTTCTCTCAGCTGATAGCATCTAACATAGAAACCCTAAAGTTCTATTGCGTCCCCTGCCTCATCAGCTGTCCCTATGTCTTGGGAGACTGACAGTAATGAAATTTGGGACTTCTTCATGAATAAGATCAAGGACATAGAAACTCAAATGTTGAACCTCCATCTCAAAGTTGGACCTCTTTTAATCCTGTGTCATTTGAAGACATCTCAGTGTTGGTGGCTACAATGAAACCCTCCAGTTATGTGGATGTACTTCCTTTTAAGCTTTTTCTCTGTGCCTTTAAAACAATTAAGCCTTGGGTGACCATAATGTTTAACCTGTTGCAATCCTATGGTGTATTTCTGAGTTCATTTAAGCACTCCATTGTGTAATCAAGACTCAAGAAAGCTAACTTGGACAATCTGATCTTAAGAACTTCAGGCCAATTTCCAAATTGCCATTTCTTGCTGAAATGTTGGAAAAGTTGGCAGCAAAGACACTGATTTTGTTTTTAGAGTCACATAGCATGTATGACACCTTTCAGTCAGGGTTTCGTAAATATCACTCTACAGCAGTGTTCCTCATTGCGCAGCTCGCAAGCCGCATGCGGCTCACTGACTCTTGACCTGCCGCTTGTGAAACAGCCAATGGCTTTCTGAAAATGCGATCTAAACAAGTCCTAATGATCCTCAACGGTGCAGTTCTCTCCAAAAAACAAGAGCTGCAGGCTGCTTGCAAAAAATTTGCCGTTGTAACTGCCCTAACTGTCAGATTTGCCAGTTTTGGCTCATTTCAGCTGCACCGAAATCCGCCAAAGAGCTGCTCCGTCTGTAGGTCCGGATATATATTGAAAAAGAAGCACCCATATTTCAGAGGCGTTATTGTGTTTCACCATATACTGTTGCATAAGCATGCCATTACTCCATGCAATATTTAGGATAACGATTCCTTACTAAAGAGCTGAATGTTACTGGTTTGGCAAGGTAGCAGGATACATAATGTGGGAACGTTTTTTTGGGGGGTGTGGCAGCTCTCCTCTTGTCTTAGTATATTGAGTGTGGCTCTTGTTGAATTAACAATGAGGATCACTGCTCTACAAAAACCGCACTACTGAAAGTGTCTAGTGACATTTTGATGTCTGCTGATTAAGGAAGATGTACACTATTGGTTCTGCTGGATCTGTCTTCAGCATTTGACACCGTCAACCACCAGATCTTAATTAAAAGGCTGCAGAACCTGACTGGGATTTCTGGTCCAGTTTTACAGTAGTTTACCTCATTCTTAGTGGGTAGAAGCTTGTGTTTCTGCCAACCTTGTACTATTTAAGCCTGGTAGATTATTGTGTGGTGTGCCTCAGGGCTCTGTGTTGGAACTGCTTCAGTTCTTATTGTACATCCTTCCTCTTGGTCAGATTATCCAGCAGTGTAAGGATGTTTCCTATCACTTATTTGCTGATGACCTGCAATTGTACTCTTCCTTTTAAAGCCTCATGAATTGAGCTCTTTACTTAACTCTCTTTCAAAAGTAAAACTTAAGTCCAATAAGACCGAGACACTTATCATTGCTCCACACACTGAAATCTCCAACATTAAGCAACATTTAGGCAACCTGAGCTCTTCAGCCAAGTCTAAGCTGAGAAACCAATGAGAGAAACCATGTTCAATGAGGCCATGTCATTAGACAATCTTTCAAGACAGTTGGTTAAAAATAGCTTTTTTTCAACTACGTAATATTGCAAAGACCAGTGATGTCTAAGAAAGACCTCAAAATGATTATTTATGCATTTGTGTCCTCGCAATTAGACTACTGCAACAGCCTATTCACATGCCATAACACGAAAGCACTGGCTCGTATTCAGACAGTGCAAAACTCAGCAGCGAGCGTTTTGATTAGAACCATCGGAGAGCCCACATCACACCCGTGTTAAAGTCTCTTCACTGGCTTCCGGTTCAATATCGTATTCGTTTTAAAATCTTTGTACTTACTTTCCAATCCCTACATTGACAGGGCCCTAGATACATTGAGGACTTAATTAAGCTCTACAGTCCAGCTCGAAGTCTGAGGTCGACCGGGAAACACCTGTTGATGTTCCGACGAACCCATTTTAAAACCCGGGGAGACCGTTCTTTTAAAGCTGTCCCTCCCCGTCTCTGGAATGAGCTTCTCCAGGATCTGCGCTCTCTGGATTCAGTCAATGTTTTTAAAAACCTCATAAAAACATATTTGTTCAGGCAAGCATTTTAGCTCCAATTACTCTGTGACACAGTTGTGTATTTATACTGTTGTGTTTTTTCAAAATGTTGCACGTTTTCTATCTTTTTATTGTTGTGAAGCACTTCGTGACCTTGTGTCTATGAAAAGCGCAATACTATTTTGGTTCACTAACTCGCTAATGTACAATTGTACGTAAGCGAGTGTAAACAAAAACAAATATGACAAAACAAATAAAAGTTGGTATATGGTTAACAAGGAGATAATGCATTTGGCTTTGCTTCCATGTATTTTAGTCTTAAGAGCAACACTTACACATCATCCCCCAGAATGCATTGCACGTGTAGTATAATGGAGTGTAAATGTAAATACATAAGTTAATTGGGAATTTTTATCTGTTAACAATTAATTTTGGGGAAACGGGAATAACTACATGTTAAGACAAAAAAGTGATAATAGCTGGTGTTTGTTTTTAACAGAACGTCTTTTTTTTGTTTTTTTTTAAATTGCCACAGGTTGTAAAAGGTGGCTCAATGTTTTTACAATTTAAACTATTTAAAACATTTTAATCCAGGTGGAGAGCTCAGTTCAGTCCTCTGCTACAGTTTGTCTGTGGATTAAATGTCTGAATGATTTTCACACATCTGTCATTTATTATTAGCTGTATTTATTATTTAACAAGCGCTGCTTTTTCTAATTAAATTTAATTTTAATTTAAAATTTGTAGTTTTTTTTACTTAAAAAATCAAAGTTTCTTTATATGAGAGAAAATGTAACCTCGCTTCTCTCAGTGCGATTAAATGACCTTGTTGTTTTAGCTGTAGACTGTGATGTTGAAAGTACATGTGCGCAGTGAGTGTCGGCCCCTTACTTCCCATGTCCTTGGAGACACGCTGTGTGTTTACAGAAAAGGGGACAAGCTCCACAAGACATCATTCATATCTGGTGTTGCTATCACACATGCACATAACATGCAAACACACACACACACACACACACACACACACACCTTCACACTGCTATAATTCCAGAGCATATCGCGTTCCTTTGGTCGTTTTGGCCGAGCTCACTTCCTATGATCCATGTAGCTGTTGATTCTGCTGCGGTTGAGTCTTAAACTCCCGGCTCAGCATTGGCAGCGTCACTGATGAGCTTACCGGTTCCCACGCCCCTCGTCTTCATGCTGATAAGTGTCATGGCATACAGCCCACCTGTAAATGAGCCGAAGTGGAAAATACAAAGTTAACACATTCCTTAAAAATCCTGGCCTCACACCTTCTCAACACTGAAACACAACTGTTCAGCAAACCTGTACAGATAGAATAGGAAGTACATATCAGGTAGTCATTATGACCTGCGTAAATAAAAGAAAAAAAAAAACCACAACACAGACCTGAATCACACAACCTCTGTTACCTGCTGGCGATTGATGGATTTCAGTTTGTGTTTTACCATGAAAAAGCTTTATATTTTAAGCAACAATATTACATCTATTTAGCATTGGATAGGGCGGCAATCACAGCTGAGCTAGCAACAGGGTGACATGAAGATACTCTGAAGATTTAGTTAAAATCCCTGCAGTAATGTTCTGTACAATCCTGATGAGGTTCCAGTAAAAGATAAATGCACTGCCTAAAAGCAGTCACCAAGAAAAAAAGGTGAATCTATAATATTTCGTTGGACTCCTTTAGCTTTGATTAGGACCTTTGTTCGCTGTGGCCTTTTTATTACGCTTCAGCAATGTTACAAGCTTTATTTCTAACCAGTGTTGCATTATTCACATGATCTTGTGCTGATGATGGGAGAGTCTGACCTCTTAAAGGGGTGCTATTATGGTATTTCAAGTTGTCTGAGCTTTCTACAGTGTTACAGTGTGAATCCTCATCAGACATGTGAACGGCACTGTTTTTTATCACCTAAACACGTTTGAGTTTGAGTTCCAGCACTCTCTCTGTTCGGTTTCCATGGCAACGAAAAACGCGTCGTTTTAGAGAGTTTTTTTCTACTTCGAAATCCTTGTGACGTCCCGGGGGATAAGGTTCGGTGATTGGTTACCTTCTACTGGTTAACAAGGGCATGTACAAATACATCAGGCAGGTGGAAAACGTGGGATAAAGTTATTTCCAACGATGGCTGGTGAGTTTACCAAAGAGAGACATCCTGCTGCATTCGTTGCTGTGGGTTGCTGTTTTCCACTTTGTTTTCAGGGTCTGATTCAGGTTCCAACATGTAGGGCTGTATGCTATGTGTTGACATTGTATTTTGTTTTTTTATTGAGTTTATATTAGCCTAATCCTTTTGTTTATGAGATGTTACAATGACGGCTAAAGCAGTTGCGGTGCGTGCTCCCGATGTAGTGCAGTGGCAGGAGGCGGGGCTTAATGCGGAAGAGTTTCAATTCACTCGTTTTGCCCACAGGCTGATCTGACAGCCTACGGAGAGGGTCGGTCTGAAGTAAACAAAGCGATTTGTGACAATAATTCGATCAATCCCAGCCCTTCTGGTCTCAGAAATAAAAATAAATTAGCCTGAAATGCACATAACAGTTCCACTTTAATAACACCCTCTCCAGCACAACCAGTTGATTCTTTGGCTGCATTTACTTCAGGATAGGTCATTTGAATTCGTCCGGTTGGGGAGTTGGCTCATTTGCGGGGGTGGCCTTATTTCGGACCGAGATTGTTCATGCTGCACTTTTAAATAAATCACACCTTTAAAAGATGTATTTGACTCACCACTAGAGGCAAGAAAATATAGAGCTGCATCAGATTACAAGAAGCGGACTCTAAAACAAAGTGTATTGTGGGTTCAGCACAGATCACCATGGGTAAACATAACCAAAACAAACACATGTGTGGGATGATAGACTGCTCTGGATGGGTGATATAGCACACGGAGCAAGACATGCAGGAATTTGGTTAAAGTTCAGAAAGAAATGTTATTAAACCACCGACTGGAATCTATTTGGTCTGCTTGAAACAGACCGAGACCTGCTTTTGTAGGCAGACAGAGTCTGCGTGTTTAATCTGAATCAAAACATGTTTATGCATTCACATTACCACCAAACGAAGCAGACTTTCCAATGAAACAGATTAGGATTACATTAAAAAGGCTAATGTGAATGTGCCCTTAATGGGGTTCAGTTCTGGGCCCTGTGGTGGCGAATCCATGCATGAAAATGTCATGTTCCCTGAACCACTCTTTCACAGTTTGAGCCCGACGAATCCTTGGAGTCGTCTTGAAATATGCCCGTGCTGTCAGAGAAAAACATCTATTAACCTGTTAATTTAGTATTTTTAGGTTTTAGCTGACCTCATTCTTTGGCCACATAATGTTGCTGAAAGTATACATTACCAACTTCAGCAACCCCAGATCATAGCACTGCCCCCTTACCTGATGTTCCCATCACTCCAGACCAGGGCGAATGCAGGGTCTGCAGACCACATGACCTTCCATTGCTCCAGAGTCCAAGTACAGACTTTTTTCTCCACTTAGCCTCAGTGACTACTGGTTACAGTTAAATCCCAGTCTCTTCTCATTATACATGTAAAAAAAAAAACATTTTACTTTTCACTTTTAAACTAATTAAAATTGATCCCTGAGTTCTGCATAGCTGTGAAGTGGAATTAAAAGAAAGTAAAATATGCTGAAGCAGCTATTAAAGAAACCATAAAGGCTCCCAAACGGACCCTTTTGGCACACCATAGGTAAGGGTTAAGGAAGAAGACCTGAACCATGAAGCAGCCACAGAAAAAGATTTTCCTAAGCACGTGCTGATACAGTAGCTCAGTATTTCAGCGTATTGAGCATTATGTTTAATCTCAATTTAGACACAAGTTCTACTTTGCTGTTTATATGATCACCTAATGAATCTACATCTAGTATTTATCCCTCTTGTTGTCCCATTTTGGTCCCCACACACTGCCAGAGCCTTGGAGTAATTTGATGGCCTGTGGAAGCGTAGGAACATGAAAAGTTTTGTTGTAATAATTTGCTTTAGTTAATGATTCCTTAATCATGTTAACAGAAATAAAAACCAAATGCAATCTGAAACCAGCCACACATTGGCAGGAGAACATGTCATCATTACACAGACTGTAAACTACTGAGTGGATCCTCAACATGAACACAGGCAGTGTGATGAAAGCACTTTCTTGTTTTATTGACACTGACCTATTTTTCCTTCCCTCTTCTCCCAAACAACACACTAATAGAGCTTTTTTGTCTTTGTAAAGGTGGTTTCACACAGTTTTGTCTCTGCTAAAGTCCTCAGAGTGCAGAGTCTGAGGGAGGAGGGGTTCAATCTGCCGGTCAGACTCGACTGTGAGGACGTAACTCGAGGTCGTTACAAAAGTGTCCTTCCTTTCATGCTAACAAAAACACGCTAGCATATTTATTTAAGTGGCTACTTTTTTACTCTCTGGGTTTGCGAGATGAAATCATACTGTGGCTAAATTTTAAATTGAACTGCATGTATTGTGATGAAACTGCATTTTAACCCCTTTCTGTTACGATGATACAAAGTGGGGCTTAAGGTCTTTTTTTCAACAAACATTTTAGGAATCCTTATTACAAAAGTTGGTGTGTGTGTGTGTGTTGGGGGGGAAGGGAGGGCCTGATTTGTGTAAAAGTTTTTCACAAAATTAGGATGCAAATGCTTGTCAAACCTGTGAGATCCAGTACATTATAGTACAGCATCTGAGCTCCTAGAGCAGCGATGATGGGTTGTGTAGCTCAGCTAAATAAGGCAATCTGAGTGTGTGTGTGTGTGTGTGTGTGTGTGTGTGGGGGGGGGGGGGGGGGGGGGGGGGGGGGTGTGTGTGTGTGTGGGGGTGTGTGTGTGTGTGTGGGGAAAGAGAGAGGCGCGTGGCTAATTGGCAGAGTAGCTTCGCACATTCTCATTGATCAAAGTGTGTGCGTGTGTTTCACAGCAGATGGTGACAGTGCATGAGTCAGTATGTGTGTGTGACGTCCAACTGACATCACGCAGGCCTTTGCCAAACACACACACAAACACACACTTGTATGTGCTCATATTTATAGCTTTTTGCTGTGTGTTTAGCGGCATGTACTGATGTGACAAAGCTGGTTTGTGTCAGGGATGGCTAGTGTGTGTGTTTCTAAGTGTGCATGTGTGTGTGTCCTGCTCATCAGCGTGTAAGGTTGCAATCTGGATGTCTGGCTGAGAGGACCTGCCTCATCACCTACACACACACACACACACACACACACACACACACACACACACACACACACACACACACACACACACACACACACACACACTATTAACACTGTGATACACACCTCATCTCACACAATTAAGTGTTATTTCAGGTCTATTTCTGTCCTCTGGCTCAGTCACCAAACTGTTTCAACCTGAAACCATCAAACAATTTGCCTGGCATTTGTCAGGGAGTTGCTTAACAGAAACCTGGTATGAGCGATGAAAGTGAAACTACACTGAGAAGAGAATCATTCCTCTGGAGGGGGATTTCTTTCCTCCCAGTACTGATTCCCTCCTTAAACTAGTTTTATTTTTAGCTAAGTTGACTACAGGGTTAATCAAATGCAGTCAAATAAATACATAAATAAATGCATTTAATTCCATACACCTTTCATTTTTTATTATTTTAGTGGAAATGCTGGTTTTATGCTCAGCAACACTTGTTAGTAGGTTGGAACTCTGTTGTCTAAAGGTATTTATTTGGATTAAAAGTGAGAATAACCCCAACATGTTTACATAACATGGTTACTTATATTGCACGTCCTGCAATGTAGGAGGCAAACGAACTTGATGATCTCATTAATATAAAGGTTACCTTCCACACAGGTTTGTTTATTTCCAGTAGCAACAAACAAACCTTGATGATAAAACACAATTCATGTTTGGACATTATAGAACAAAACATGTATATAGGATCTAGCACAATAAAAGATAATCGGAATAACTCAAATGACAAAACCCATGCTTGTACCATTCACGAGAAGAGAGAAGATTAGCGCAGGTTAAATTTCAACAAGATGGCCAAAGTTTTGCATTATTTAAAGCATCTGTTGAAAATTCCTGGGTTTTTTTTCATATTGCAATATGTATCACAAGTTTAGAAAGAAAATCACATATTCAGTTTTTTCCATCATTGTGCAGCCCTATTCCTTATGGACATAAAGATACAATGGCAAAGCATGCTGGAGGAAACTAACGGTGACCATGTGATTCCTGTTTTCTGACTGGATCCAACTCTTGTTAAGCCTGAACTCACTAACTTGGTCTAACTTTGTGTATATCAGTTTACTTCTGTCTAACTCGGTGATCCTAACTGTTGTTAATTCAACAAGAGCCACACTCGATATACTAAGACAAGATGAGAGCCACATTTAAAAAAAAAAAAAAAAAAAAAAAAGCCACGGGGAAGCGATCGGGGAAGACTACCTGATGAAATGACAAGAAGAGGGTTCACGCTGGATTTAGGAACAGTCGCTGACACAGATCTTGACTTCCAAGTCTGTCATTTTCCGATTTTCTTTTGTCTTATGTACTGTAATATATTTATGCTTACAGATGTTTTAACATCTTGGCCTGTTGCCGGATGTTTGCAGGGCCCAACATTGTGTAAACTGAATGATATTCAGAGAAAACAATGAATGTTTTTTGTTTTGTTTTGTTTTTTCTCTCATTTCTGTTTTCTTTGCTGGGTAAACCTCATAAAACCTGACTAATGTTAAATTTTGCATACGTCCATCGTGTTTTTGTCGCTCCTGCTGAAACCTGTGACCTCTGACAGAAAATAACTGATTTGGATAAAACTCAAATCCTTGTTTCTAATTAAGTTGTCCATATTAAATTCAGTTTTTAAATCTAAAATCAGGCTCCATGTCCTTTTTCTGCGTTATCATAATCTCAGCATTTTACAGAAGAGTTAAAACCAAACCATGACAACGTAACCTCATTTAAAGTTTCCTTCTCTGTGAGACATTTGAACTCATTTTTATACTTGATCCACAGCGCCAAACTTCACGTTGACCCTGGAAGCCACCCAGATCCCCCAGACGGCTGCTGAGCCTACAGAGCTGTCTTGTCATGTGACCAACATCATCCAGTTGCCTCCAGGAGGCCGACTGGGTGTCAGCTGGGAGCACATCTCACTTCCTGGTACTTCAGATGTCTTTTAATATTGACGTTTTGGACGACAAAATGCTGTACTCTGATTTTTTTCTTCTTCTTCTAAATATGTGCAGGTACCGGGAACGATCCTCAGACCGCACATCTGATTGGCTCCTTGGACGGCAACGGCAACCTGCTGCCGGAATCCATGTATGCAGACAGGCTGAAGAGCGGAGTGTTGTCTCTGAGCAGAGTCCAGCCAAACACGTTCAAACTGCGGCTCCTTCGCTCACAGGTTCAAAAACAGACACACAAACTGTGTTTTGTTTGTTTTGTTTTTTTTTTGTTTTTTTCCCATGTTTTACATCAAAAATGGATGAATATGAGGTAAATGCGTCAGGAGGTCTTTGATGCTTTGATGGATGGAAGTGGTGGATAACAGTCTTTTTCTTGCTGCAGGAGATCGACATGGGCCAGTATGTTTGCATTGTCTCTTCTTGGAGTGTTAACACTCAGGGAGAAATGGTGAAGACCTCAGAGAGCAAGAGCTCAGCTCTGACTGTGCGGTGGGACGCCAAACGTAAGGAATCTCCTTTTATCTTCCTTCTAAGCATCAGTACTCTTCTTTTCTGTGGGTTACTGCTTGACTGACATTAGTAATTGCTATTACATGAAAAGCAAACCCATCTATGTGTGTTTTATACTTGTCTTTGCCTGTTACTGGTGGCTGTGGAGACAAGGAATAAATAACCAACAGCAGCAAAATCAAATCTCGACTTTGAAACAGCTTTTGAAAAGAAAGAAGAAAACTCTCAAAGAATCATCCTGAACCACAAACTATGGCCAGCTATGTTAGTGAGGCTGTTTGCTGTTAGACGTGCAGACTTTATTATGCAGATTAAATGTCAGGTGCATGCATTTAAAAGACCCAAAAGTGATTTTTCTTTCTGCACCGTTATGAAAAGCGCGCTCTCCCCAAGATTTATGAAGAAACTTCAGTTTGTTGAGGTTCTTAATGAGGTTTTTTTTTTTTTTTTATGAAGAAATGCAGAAAATTCAAACAATAAAGTCCCATTAATGATTAATACGCTGCCAGCCAGGCAGCCTCAGTCGCCCTGCTGTCGAGTTGTATGGGTCAGCTCTGATGTGGATATTTCTTTTCCAGACAACAGAGCACTTTTTGTCTTTGCGTTTTACCCACAGTGCACTCACACATTTACTTCCTTTCTGCGTTGAACCTCATGACCTCAATTTAGTTAATGTTGCTGTGAAGTAAATTCACTATAATGCATGTGTGGGTGTGTGTGTGTGGGTGTGTGTGCCCACTTTGACTCAGAGAAACTTATCTCCGATCACTTCCTGTGGACCTCTTGTGGGGGGGTTTCCTCCTTCTGGTGTCCTGACTGATCAAACAGCTGGTTGTATTTTCAGGTCCAACTCTGAACGTCGGGGCGAGACGTATCCGCGAAGCCTCTGTGGGAGGAGCTACGTTTGAAATGAGCTGCATCGTGGACTCCGAAAACCTCGACGAGGCGGGCTATTCCGTACTCATCCAAACGCAGGAGGGCTTGGAGACCACCATCAGAACCATCATGACTCTCAGCCCTGACTTTGTGGTGCAGCACGGCGGGGCCACAGACCCCAATAGAAGGTGCACCCCCAGCTTCACGCATACATCAAGCACGCATTATCCCATTCTGCACCATCACCTTAAATCTTTTCTCCACCTTTTCCCTCAGAGATGGTCTGGTCCTGACCAAGTCTGGTCCAGCAGAGTTCCGGTTTCGTCTGGCAGGAGTCCAGGTGTCGGACAGAGGTTACTACTGGTGTGACATCACAGCGTGGACAAAACAACAACCTGGACAGATGTGGACTAAAGCCATCAGCTCCCAGTCGAACAAGATCAGGATCAATTTTGAAGAGAACGGTGAGTCCACATTAAAGCTTTTCTTTATTTACACAGATTTCAGTTCACATTAGAGTCAAGACATTAGTTCAGTCTCCATAGAAACTAAATCTGAAGATGTAAAAATAAGGGACAACTTCTGACCATTGTTGCCTAAAATGTTTTTTTGAGAGATACCACTATGAGTTTTCTTTGCAAAAATCAGATTAATCTGATTAATAAAACTTAAATACATTACAGACCTAATAGTTTTATGTTCACTGAATTTATTTTTTGGCAACTATGACTTCAAAATGGATGAAACTTTGAGCTGCAGACTGGTAAACATGATGGCACCATAACCTGTTGTTATACTTAGTTCCAGTTCAGATTGGACCATATTACCGCAGAAATGTCTAATTGACATAATGCACCGTTGGCTTGTCAAGAACAATGTTACCTCCCCTCTTCAAATGTCATGTTCACCTCAGATTTCCCCACAGACAGGTTGAACAGTCAGCTGTTGGAGCAAGTAAGGTGTGAGTCAATAGTTCAGAGGTCAGGGTTGTTTTGTTATCAGGATGTGGAGGCTAAATAAAGTTGCATCAGAAATGTTATGGAAAATGTGTATCTGATGTAGGGCTGGGCGATTAATCGGATTTTAATCTCAATTACGATTAGATTAAAATCTAATCGTAATTGGATTTTATGCAAAAATCAATTACGCATAAAAATAAAAGGGTGCGATAATTTTTCTTTTAGCAGTTTCCTCTCCTGCTGTCTTCAGTTGCTAACCGAGCGTCTCTGGCGTTGCAGCGCTGTGCTGTAAACTCCTCCCACAGCCGCTTTGGTTTCATTCAGCCGCTGCTGCCAACTTGGCAACTTTCTCGCTAAATCTGGCGACTTTTATTGTTAAAAACGACAAGCGACAAATTTAGCAAACTTTTACTGGAGTTATGGTATGGTACTGGTGACTGACTTGTTCTGCAGTTACTGTAAGGAAGGAGCAGCGGGAGCCTCTCCCGTCCGAAAGCACTCCCAGTCGGCCAGTCTCAGTCAGCTCCGGCTGCAGGTCAATGTAGAATAAATGCAGTAGGTTGTGGAAGTCACAATATAGAAGACAGCGGTTGTTTGGCATAAAACATACATAGAGACCAACATAAAATAATTCCTAAATAAGCGGTAAAAGCGGATTAAACAACTCGGAACCGTGCATTAGACGGTTATAATGCACGACACGGAGTCAATAACACCACAACTCAGCGTTGTTTAAAAATACTGGATAATTGTGTTAAATAATCGAGATCTCAATTTCAGTCAAAATAATCGTGATTATAATTTTTGTCATCATTAAGCAGCCCTAATCTGATGTGAAATTTTTAAGTTTATTTCAGTGTAAATGTTCTTTATGGCTGTGAGGCTTTTTGTTGACTCGCCATTTTCCCGGACTACATTAACTGAACCGTTGCTGATGTAGCAGGGGATTTTATCTTGGAAAACGGTGAGAATTAATAGGTTAGTTGTATAAATTTTTGCGTTTGCTGACAGTGTTTACTCAGTCTGCAGTTACGATTATATCCTACAAAGTTGTGCGTCATTCATATCCCAAGAGACTTGACTTCCCAACAGTGTCTGATATATAAGCTCATAGATGCGGGGTGTTAAGAAACCCCTGGCTTAGTTGTGACTTGATAGGCTGTTAAGGGGTAAAGCTTCTGTTATGACCCAGACTGGAGCTGATCTTGAAAGTAGAAGCAACTTCCATCTTTGGTCCTTGTAGTTGAACAGACTTAAAGTTTTGCTTCCTCTCATGTGTTTTTTTTAAAGTCCCTTTTACCCTCAAATGTAACTTTTGTGGCGTTTCAGTAGTGGTTTTGTAAGAAACTCGTCTCTTTTAATAAAATGAAACAGAATCCTTAATGTTGAGGAAATATTTTCTAACATTGTGGTGATGATTAATAATTTAAAGAAATTTTCCAGCCTTTCAATCAGTTATTCACTTTCATAACACTCTGATCAAATACTAGTAAATAAAGACTTGTGAAGACTTTACAGTTATCCTGGAAATCCTGAAGTAATTGCCTATTTATAGAAATATGTTCCTTTTATTTCTGGACTCACAATAACAACACTTCCTCCACCAACTCAGTGTTAATAATGAGCTACATGAAGTGCCTAATAATGTGCAAAAATAAAGATGCATACACACCTTAAGCTTGTAGACACCAACCACAGCCACTGGCCTACATAACTGTCTTTGATCTGACTGGGGAGACAGGAGAGGAGGAAGATGATGGAGGCTGTGAGGAGCAAGAAGGAGGAAAAGACATGGAGTGGACTGAGTAGGAAAATGGAAAGGAGAGGGAGAAATGGTGACGATGCTGGGGGGATACATGCATAAGGAGTTATTGAAGGATAGAGTAATTGAGAGCAGCAAAATGAGAAAAGGTGGAGGGTAATAAGAAGTGATGCAAGAAGGAGATATTAAGAGGTTGGTAAAAGAAAAAAAAAAAAAGATGTGAAAATGCGTTTTTAATTTGAGCTCAGCTTGTTGATGTAAAATACACTTAAATACACTTTGTTTTGTTGCACATGTAGTACCCCGCTTCGCTGTAGACGATGCCTTGTGCAGCTGCATGTGAGAATTAGTCCACCAGCAAGAGCCTGTACAGAAATCATCCAGTTTGTACAAGAAAGCTGAAGACACAAGGTTGTTTATGACCTAATTATGCACTAATTTATGCTTCCTCCAAAATATCAGGCTTCCATCCACAAATGGTTGAAGCATTTCACATTTGTTAGTTCAGTTAACCTGACTTAGCATAATGTCTGCAACAGGACGTTGGGGCCCAGTTTGTTGCACAGTCTGTTAGTCTGCTGTGAAAAATTCCACCCACTTTCCAATGAGCGTTGAGGTTTTTTTTGGTTTTTTTTTTTTTTTTTTTTGTATTTCAATTTTAATTAACCAGGCTTGAAATCAAATTATGTGTTTACTAGCATGATCTGGCTAACATGGCAGCACAGGACAATACATTGAACAATGCCTTATGATATGTGTGTACATGCCTCTGAAATGTCTTAGGCTTCAACGATGGACAGTGTTGGCTAACATTTCGCACCCTAGCTTCTCTGCCCTGCAACATTACCTCCGTTTATAAAACTGTCCTTACTAGTTTTGAATAGATTTGAGCAAATGTTGTCCTTTTTATGGACACGAACCACTTTAATCTTCATTTTATTCATTTTAGCTGCTGACATTCCAGTAAGTTGCATGCATGCCACTGAGTATTCCTGCAAGATTGCAGGGGTGACAGGGGTTTAGATACTTCTCCATGATGTTTGCTACAACCTAGTGGCTAGTCAAACGTTGTCTTCTTCATGTTGGAGGTAGTTGAACTGATGCATTACCCCCACTAATAGCTGTAGCTTTCCTGTGGCCCACAGGTTTATAGTTAAGTTTGTTGCAGTGCTTAAATAATGTAAATCATGAGCTGAAATCATTGAGAAAACTTCAATCAGGTCTTGAGGAGGGAAAAAAAACAACTGAGGTGGATATCCACCGTTGGAAAATGGAGAGGAATCTTGAGAAATTCGGTCAGTCTCCAAGACCGTGGACATTCATGTCGCAGATTCGGTCTTTCTTTCAGAGCTTTTGAACCTCTATTGGTTGCACATTTTTGTTAGAAGACAGAATGCCGAATGAAGGAGGCAAAACGCTTTAAGACCGTAATGGAAAAGTGATGGTGCATAAAAAAGGAAAGATTACAACAAAGGGTGGAAAAAAGATAAATTGAGTACTATTTTATGTGTACCTCTGGGGAAGGCAGGAGCCCTTGAGCATCACATCGCCTCCTTCTATTACTCACTGTTCTGTCCTCCTCCATCTTCTCTGCCATCCTTTCACTCTCACCCCCACTGTCTCCATCCTCCTCCCTTCATTTCTCTCTGGGACATCTTCAAAATGAAGCCCCCTCGGCCAATCAACCAGCTGCGAAGATCTGCACTGCTGCTTTTCCTTTTCTTTTTCTCTTGCTCGCTTAAATGTGTGTGGACTCTTTCAAGTGTTCAAGTGCGTGTCGAATGTTTTTGAGTCGACCCCACGAAGAGCAAACCTCCCCGCTTACACACAAACACACCCACACAAACGGCGTGCAAGCTTCAAGCTGAGCAGTTTTCAAGAACCCCTTATACTTGCCTTAGGGGACGGAAGCTTTGAGCACTCAGTCGAGTGTGTGTGTGTGTGTGTGTGTGTGTGTGTGTGTGTGTGTGGACTGCGTCCTCACTCTGGCAAGCCTCCCAATCTTCCAGCTGTATCTTGAATGTTTCAGACATGTTGTGGTACCTCTGCATGTGTAGGGATCTTCTATGAGGACAAATGTGGAAATGCAAAGTCTCACCAGCACATTTCCTATTAAATAATTCAGTGTTTGAGTGGGGTTTTTTTATTTTTATTTTTTTGCAGCAGGGTAACGACATAAATGTGAACTGGTCACAGGAAAAACGTCATCTTCAGACGACATGAAGACCGATATGGATGATCTTTGCTTTCTTTATGGACGTTTGAGTTGATTTTCTCAGACTTCTTCCCTGGATTTTTATGATGTAGCTCTAGGTTTTTTTTTGTTTTTTTTTTTAGATTTAGTGGCATCTCTGAAGGTTATTCTAATTCTGATCTCCAGCTTTAAAGACACTTTTACCCTGGGAAGTCTTCAATTAATCACAAGATCTTCTAAAGACCCTCTAAATGGGGAGAAAAACTGTCAGAACTTCTTACATGTTATGATAGGTGGCTTGAGAGTCTCCACACACTCGATGCCATGACTGCTGCCACTCTTGAGCAGTTTTATCACACTTTTTGAATCAACTTAATCTCATGAATTTATACATTAGAGTTCTTTCCGTCACAAATGATGGAGTTGGACTTGACCAGTTTGCTGGTCCATGGAGAGCAGTTGGTTCATCTGCTCATCCGTCTGTCTGCCAATCCATCTGGCTGCAACGCTTGAGACCAGGGCAAATTATTATGAAACTGCTTGACATGTGCAAGGGTCCCAGCGATTCCTAACCCAACATTTGCTCTGATCCCGCATTTCTCTTTTTGCAAAATCTGGATCTCAAGATGTTTTGTTCGTAATCTCCACTCTGAAGTCCTAAGGACTTTGGAAACCTGATAAAATAACATTCAAAAAAGGTGTAAGCAGTAAAAAGTCTGAAAAGAACAGAGTAAAAATCTGCTGCAGCAGAGGATTTGGATTGAAGACAACTAATTATCCATCCATAATTGTTGTTTTTATTATGAGTGTGTGTCTTAAGCTGACCGCAGTTGCTATCAGGCAAAGTCAATGTCCATATGAGTTAACATTTTCCTATTTGACTTATTTTCTGACATTTTTTAAAATCTATAGATACAGAAATTTAAGGAACTACAAAGTCAAGCATCTCTGTGTCCATCTGAGAAATGCTAAACTCTCTGCACAATATCTGTTTTTCTAGCTGCCACATTTTAGGCCAGTCGGATCAGTCTCATCTATTGGAATAACAGCTTCATGTTATTTATTTTCTCTGCATGTTAAAACAAAAAAAGTAGTAAATGAACTTGTCTCTTTAGCATGTACTTAACATTGTAAAATGGGATTTAAAAAAATATTTCCAATAAATGTCAGTCATGCCCCTTAAGTGTAGATTATATGATAAGATTTTTAAAACATCCAAGAAGAGTTTGTGTAGCACATGGAGAACAAATTGCACTGCAGTTTTTCCATTTTTCCTCTTAGTATCAAAGGAGAACAGCAAGCAATACCAATGTACACAGCTCCAAAAATAGAAAGCCAATTTGTATTTGAAGTTTTATTATGAGGGTTGGGGGCGTGCTGCAAATATATTAATAGATGAAAAAGACTGGATTTGATTCTTGTCCGTAAATGCTTGTTTCTCATTGTGCTGGAGATGCTCATGTACATTCATTTATCTAAACTGTTACCTTTCTCATCTGGTGTGGATTTTTATTGATTCCAGATTCTGTTTTCTTTCTATAGGAAAGTTCTGAACAAACAGGGGGAGGTACAATTTGAGATGTATTAAGCTGCATTATTACAGCTGCTCAACTCTTGGGGTGCTTTGTAGCACCAGTATGATGTGGTGCTGCTGCTAAAAGTATTTAGTTATGATGCCCGGACCTGAAAATTTTAGAAAAGGATACCAAATGGGATGGGAATCTCCATTTCCTGAGTGGAAGTCCATCAAGTAGAAAGTCAAATCCTGCCTCGGTAGGTAGGACATTCTGGGACTCTCATTGAAAAGAAAGGGGTTCATGTCTAAAGAGACAGAACTACTGGTCCATGACACTGAACAACGGAAAAGAGCAACCACATGGACATATAAGTATTTCACAGCTTTGTGGCTCTCTCTAGCTCTTGCATGTTTTGATGTGAATGTTTTCAGTGTATTTCCTTCATTCCCCCCATTAGAACTGCATATTTAATAGGAACACATGGCATGAAAAAAAGCTTCTTTTTTTTTTTTTTTGATTACATTTGAACGTAAGTATAAACAAAAACAAAAAAAAAAACAAAAGTGTAAGGCTTTAGTCAGCAAGAAAAATGCTCAGTCATCCTTTAAAATCTGCATCAACAGTGTGTTAAGATTTCAAACAATTTATACCATTTATTAGTCAGATGATAAATCTCTGTAGCTGTAAATAATTGCTGTAATGTTAGCCTTGCAGCTGTGGCTATAAATCAATAGGGGGTGTGTAATATCGATTTGAACTTCCGTCTTTTTATCAACAGTGTTGCCACCGCCTCTATGTTTATTTCTAAATATCCAATCCCCTGTAACTTAAAGCAGTGTTTACTCTCTGAGATCTGCTGTGTGTCCTCTGGGACATGAATGCTGAATTCCAGTATATGTTGGTTTAAAAGCATTCTGTGATAAAAATGAGTTTGTTTGATCTCAGTTTAGTTCCTATGATGCCTGTTGTCAGATGATTCTGACTAAAGCTCATTCAGTCTGATATGCTGGTTTTCCAGGCCCATCCTTCAACATCGCCGTCCACTCTGTCATCGGCAGCGTCTACCCGTGGGAAACGGCC
Source organism: Telmatherina bonti (assembly GCF_933228915.1). Lineage (NCBI taxonomy): Eukaryota > Metazoa > Chordata > Actinopteri > Atheriniformes > Telmatherinidae > Telmatherina > Telmatherina bonti. Next base: position 19,525,336 of record NC_136633.1, on the reverse strand, counting down.
AAAATGGAGTGTTCGCTTAGCGTATCCGGATCCACACCAAAGACCGGTACAGCACACATACAACACACAAGTTTCTTCTAGTTCACTCATTATTCATCTTTTTTTTCTTTTTTTGGGGGGGTAAATCTATATGTATAGCTGCTGCTCTGTGTCACCTGCAGAAACACATTTTCTCAACAACATCTATACACTAATTACTTCAGACTTCTTCACCTGCCAGCTTGCCACCGGCGCTGATGAAGAATGATGCGACTTGTGCATTTTACATGGAAAACAGATTCTCAAGCTCATTTTTATCAAACACGTTTCACATATAAATAGCCTCAGTGTATGCTGGTGTTGATCTACACCAGCATACACTTTTTCCATACTCAGTCTGTTTGTTTATTGGGGTCCTAGCTATACGAAGTCTAGGTATCTTTTTTTTTTTTTTTTTAAATCAGAAACGAGAAGCTGAGGAGAAACTGGAGAAAAGATTCAAGAGCAGTTTGACTCGGCGTCTCTTGGTGCAGTTAGTTTATGGAACCGATATCTTAAATAACTTTGCTAAAGCTGTTGAATTTGGATGATTTATACCAATTTTGATATTCCTGATAATTCCACATACATTTCAAATAGAAAATGTTAACTTATAATCCATTTGAGCCTCTTTTCCTTAAGACTTCTGCTCAAAAATGTATTACTCATAATGTAATTATTATATTTCTTTAAAAAACTATTTGAATACTTATGGAGTTATAATAAAAGAGACATTTATGGGATTTGTCAGGACGTGTTCACATCAGTATGTATGTTACTAGGGAAGATTGACGATAGCACATCGCATCAAAAAAGTTTAAGGGTTGGCTAAAAAAAACACTTTGAAGAAAAAATATCCACCTGAAATGATGCAACGGTACCTCTAAACCTCAAATTTAATTTGTAAACAAAATAAGACAATGTTTAGCAGGATGAGGTCAACAAAATGGCATTTTTGGCACCAAAAACTCCCAGTTGTGGTACTTCAGGTTTTAAAAGGCTAACCCATTGGCTGCCAAAAACGTCTTTCTGATTCCAACCGTTCACTGCCAGATATATATTGAACAGTAACTGTCAGCGCACCGAAGGGAAACTTACATAAAAATGTTGTTAAACTTGGGTACAATTTGCCAAAGATAAAAATCCTTGTTATTTCCAGCAAGACATTTTTGAGTGACAAATAATTTGGTCATTGCATAACATGTTGGCAAGGAAAACGTTCCGTCAATTTTCCTGCATTTACGATGTCCATAACATCAGGCTGACACCACACGTCACATCCATTTTACAGTCTAGTCTGACTGAGCTGCCAGGCGTAAATCCTTGTAGTTCATGGGGTCTTTTTAACTCCAGTGTACTAAAGCGTTACAAATTTGCAATATGCTGAAGACGTACGTTTGTCTGATGACTCTACTCAACATAGATGTACACTCATGGACACTCGCCTTTGCCTTAAGAACTACCAACCAGGCAACAGCCATACTACGTTCAGAGTCCCTTAAATCTCCTTTCGCCCTCGGTCTGAAGTTCAGCTTAAACTTCAGAAAGTTGCCTCGACCATGTCTCCGTGCCTAAATGCCATTGGCATGGCAACTAGCTCATTAGCCATGTGATTGGCTAATGAGCTAGTTGTGTTAATTGGACAAGTGAAGCTAACAAAGTGAATGTATATCAAATACTTCAACTCATCATGGCTGTTTGCAGGAGTCGTACAACCTTGAAAAGGTCGTGCTGGTTATATTAAGAGTGGCTCAAAGGACTGGAAGTGATGTAAAATGTGTCACTCTATTTAGAGAGAGCAAATTAACTTTGATTCAGTCACAAAAAAGCAAACCCACTGAACAGAAGTACAAGCCTGCACCACGTCTTCCTCCTCTGGTAACTACACAATGTCATCAATCTGTTTGTCTCTTCCCCTCCCTCTTCTGTCTCCCTACAAACATCATTTTGTCTCCTTTTCCTCCTCACCCCATACTCTGACTTAAACACATCACATGACGTCATGCATAACTCACTGCCGCCCCCTGCCCATCTGTCACTACTGCTCTCCATTTCCTGCATCCCATTGATCATGTTTTTTTTAATATATATATATATATATATATATATATATATATATATATATATATATATATCATCCTGACTAATACAAATGAGGAGGTATTAAAGTACTTTCTTGACCATTGACATGAAAATTAATTGCATCTTGCATATATATATATATATATATATATATATATATATATATATATATATATTGCACCTTTATAAAAGCACACCCAGAACCCCACTCTGTGTGAATATATGTGCATTAGGTTATTTGGGAATTTTGCAAACATTTCTAAAGCAGAGGACCACTTCGCCCTTGTGTTTGTGCATGTGCACCTGTGCTCTCACTGGAACAAATGTACGTACAGTACTGTTCACTCGCACATAAACACACTTGCAGCAGGGAAACGTTGCAGGGAGTGGTAGGTGGGTGGTTGCACTGTAGACTATGACAGCTGCAACATCAAATAGAACGGGATGAAATGCACGCTAGACTATGGAGTCTTAAGTTTATGTTGACCTTAATCTGTGTGAAACATGCAGCTTTTAACTTTTTTGGAGGAGTCAGCTTTTTTTTTTTTTTTTTTTTTTTCCCCATCCATTTGTAATCATATGCATCCCTCAGGCTCTAAGTTTTCAGATCTCCAGAAAGAATAAACTATACCTATGAGTTAAATGAATTTGTTTCCGAACTTTGAAAGTTGGCATATGAATAATACACTGAAATGCAGCAACACATCATTCTTCATACAGCCTTTGTTAAACCGATCAAATGAACTGGTTCAGTTACTCTGAAGGGTGGAGGAAGCATATTCTGAAAAGTTGCAGACGGTGTTGCACGTGTCAGCAGCATGCAAGTTAAGTCGCAGCAAAGGGCCCTTTTAGAAAACTGCTATCATGTGACATGTCAACAAAGGTGTGGTGTTTGTGTTGGTTAAGCTTGGACAGCAGCCCAATTTTTTTCCCTCACGAGTTCTTACCTTTATGCACACACACTCACTTGTTTTTGCTTCAGGCTGATACAATTTATTTCCATTGAGTAATACTGTCTCCCTGTGCTTCATCATGTACCGCTTTGTGTGAGTGGGATACAAAAGATCTTTTGATGAGTTACTGTCTCACTTTGATAACTTATTGTCCTGAAAAAGGGAGTTTTAGGAGATGACTAAAAAGATTGAGCAACACTAAAAGTGTGTGTGTGTGTGTGTGTGTGAGACAGAGTTCAGAACATTCCTCAGAGATGGTTACAAACAGCTTTCCTGTCAGAGCTTGTTTGTGATGAGCCATGCTTTAACCAGCTCAAAGTATCCTTCATTATTCCTCACTGCTCCGACAATGATCATAATTATTCTGGGGCTGATTCGGCCCTCTTTTGCTAAAGCTGAAAGCGAGTTCAAGGCAAACAACTCCCAAGCCACTTTACACCTGTTCAGTTGCTCATGAAGACAAATCTGCCAATCACAGGGCAGCAACTGGGTGCATGTCTCGCTGAAGGTCAAACTGAGCTCCAGCATGAGGAAGAAATGGGATTTAAGGGACTTTGTTGGTGCAAGATGGGCTGGTATTTCAGAAACTGGTGGTCTGCTGGGATTTTCTTGAACAGCCATCTTCAGGGTTTAAAGAAGATGGTCTGAAAAAGAGAGCATTCAGTGAACAGTCTTCTTAATGTGAAAGAATGGATGGCTGACATTGTTAACATCACCTCAAACAACATTCATAGGTTTGTTCCAACCTATGAATCCAGAATGCCACCTCATGACACAAAACACATCCAGCCTGGAAGGAGATGGTTCTACAGCAGCAAAATACCACGCTGGGTGCCCCTCCTGTCAGAAATGAACAGAAAACCGAGGCTGAAATTCACAAAGACTCATCAAAACCAGATAAGACAGAAAAATGTTGCCTGGTCTGATGTTTTCCATGTATCCCTGCTCCAGGAAACATGGCTCGGATTAATGAGCATACTTTGGTATGCTGTTTTGATTAATTTGCTTTTATTCAGGTTTGTTGAAGTAGATATACATTGAAAACCTGCTGCATTGTGACTCATTTCGGACCGGAGCAAGTAACCCTTCAATGGATTCTCATCACAGATGTGTAGCTGGTATATCTGCAGCAACTGTGTGATGCAATTATGTCAATATGGAGCAAAATCGCCATATCTACAGAATGTTTCCAACACCTTGAGTCTACTGAAAATTAAGGTAGTTCTGAAGGCAAAGGAGGTTCAACTCATCACCAATAAGTTGTACCTAATGAAGTGGCTGGTGAGTGTATGTTACGCTGTGTGTTAAAGCTATTTTTTTTTTTTTTTTTTTTTAGTGTTTTCAATGATGTTATCTGTAGAAATGATGGAAACGTGGACTTAAGGAGTTTGTAAGTTGTTCCAAACCTGCATGTTGAAAACTTCCATGTGTGGTAATCTAGGTGCAGGTCTGGGGTGAAACGGCTCAACATCCAGCAAATTGAGATTCATGGATTTCAGCTTCATTGCTTTTGATTTGAATTGGCACTTTGTTTAATGCCGAGAAAAGACCATCAGGGATTTGATGTGTAAAAGAAATACTAGAGTAATTAATCGCCACATCTTTGCACCAGCTATCTCATGTAGTTATTGCTGTGGAAACAACTTTTAACCCAGTAGGGATTGGAGCTTTTAATGCTTTTAAGAGGCTGAATATTTAGAATATTATATTCATTATAGAAACTGTCCTTCAAAGCCTCCACAAACAAGCCCTTTCCTGTACTCGCCTGTTACTATAACATAATGGGATGGCACTATGCTGTATCAAGCCATGTCCATTCCTGTACATAAATCACTCAGAATGGTGGACAGTGAGCAGTCACAGTAGATTGTGGCCTCTGCTAATCCAATAAATGTGTAAATAACCCCAAAACATTGCTGTTTCAACTTTGTTCTATTTGTTACTTCTTATAATAGCTACATTGCAGACACGGGCCTGCCATCATTATTATAGTTGCATCCACTGGCATAGTCCCATAACGTACATGCCCAGGAGACTGGTATCTAGAGGAAAAGATCCCTGCACATGCCCAGTCCTCACAAAGTCAGAACCATTCACAAGAAAATGGCTTATCTGCAGAAAAGGAGCTAATTTCACATCCTTTAGTGATGGCATTTACGTCATAAGGAACCCACTGGGCTCTCATGCATTTGCAGACTTGTAAGCGATAACACCCCTGTAAGGCTTTAGTCTTTAACTTGTTAATTTGTACTTAGCAATTCCTCACACTGTTACCCCCCACACAGAAGCTGTACTTCTATTAAATCATGTATTGTGTGGGTGCCTGAAAGAAGATCAGGAATTGGCTTAAACAGTGTTCAATATTAGCTTGTTCTCGTTGCTTCCGTGGCCTTCCATCAGGAGAAAATGTCCACAAGATACTCATGATATCAGAGTTGAATACAAATTTAAGCACATTTTGTGGTTTGCAATGATTAGGCTTCGTGTTGGTCAATGTAAACAGTTAAAAGAAAGAAAATTCTGCAGATTGTTGCTGCTTCTAAGATGTACCCAAGTTGGTGTCTTTCTGACCCTGCCTTGTTTTGCTCTGATTACCTCGACATGCTACCGCACGCGGACTCGCACCATTCATTACCAGGAGGAATGAAAGGCATGTTACTGTAGTCATGGAGGCCTGTCAGGCTCTGCACATCTGAAATCAGTTGTGGGACAATGACATCACCATTAGAGATATTTTTCTCTGTTTTGTCACACTGCCACTGACAGTGTGACACTCTCGCAAAATATCACCTTTTTTTCATTCCTCACTCTTGAAATTCCTTTATCGTATCAGCGTACCACTCTGTTCCTCCTGGGGAAAATGAAAGCTTTGTTCCTGACAGATTCTTACACACAAACTCTCCTCTTAGTCTCCATCCAAAGATGGCTGCAGATGTACAGAAGAAGAGAAAAACGGACAGTTGGCTGTTATAAAGTGCTGACCAGAGTTTTGAATCAGTTTGGTGACAAAGGTTCACGGGGCTGAATTTATTTTATTTTTTTATTTTATTTTATTTTTTTTATTTTTATTTTTTTTTATGTCATTAATGCAAGTAGAATAGAAATCCCTCGTTCTGGCACGTATTTCATATCATTAAAGGTTCAGTATGGAAGAATGACTGACATCTAGTGGTAAATATGGATATAGAAATTCAAGTAGCAGCCAAGGTTGGCAATGGACGGTGGCTGCTAGTGGCCAAAATTCTTCCAGGCCTAAATATGTTTTAATCTGCAGGTGGATCCATTGTCTTCAGTAGTAGTAATACCTTCACCACAGGTGACTGTAGTTGTGTTCAAAGTTGTGTACATAGGTACTGTCTTTATAGTACCTTTTTTGGTACACACATGCAAACACAATTATTTGTTAATTCAGGGACAGTGTAGTAAAAATGGTGGCAGCTGCATGTGTGGACCCACAGCAAGTATAACTAATATTTGTTAAAGTAATTATTGACCAATAGAAACCTTTATTCATTTTATACAGCTACATCTCAGAAAATTAGAATATTATGAAGAGTTCAATATTTTTGTCACTCATTTCAGAATGTGAAACCTATATATTTTATAGATTTATTACACATAGAGTAAAAAATTTCAAATATTCAATCCTTAAAATTTTTATGCTTGTGGCTTATAGATAATGAAAACCCAAAATGCAGTGTCTCAGAAAATGTGTATATTGTGAAAAACTTCAATCTTAGAAAGTCATGGTGTCACACCCTGATCAACTAATAAACTCAAAATACCTGCAAAGGTATCTGTGATGGGCTGAGCAGTAAAGCAGTCAGGCACAGGTTTAAAGTAAAAAAAAAAACAAAAAAAAAAAAACAAAAGGGGTTTTATTTTGACCCAAAAAAAAAGAAAAAGTTGTTTTAACAAAAATGAATAAATCAGGCCTATAAAAGAGGTCAACTTAACAAAACTATAATCAAAGAATTTATAACACAAGTAACTCAAGCAACAAAATGAAACAAACTGACCTAACAAATGACACAAGGGGAAACTTAAATAGTGTCTGATCAGCCCAAACAAAACAGACAAAGGGGATAACACACAAAAACCTAACTAAATGAACAGAAGAAAACCCTAAATTCCCCCTCCCATTTCTGCCACTGGTTCGGTCCAATTAGCTAGCTCCACCCCGTGGCCACCTGCTGGTTCACAGCCAAGGGACTGGAGCCACTGAAACTCAAGGAAAAAACCAAATGAAAACCATACCATCACAACATAAACTAAAATGCGCGCTTTTTCAGAATAGCTATGATGCTACATGAAATGGATGTCTAATAAAAAATATTGGTCTGCAAATTAAATCCTGGTTGAACAAAATAAATCTAAGTGTATGTGTGATGCATTTGGATATCACCTATGTGTGGCTGTAGACACAGCCTTCACAGTATCCTAAAGCTTTAAATGGTCTCTGTCTGGGTCAGATGGCTACACAATCATGGGGAAGACTGATGACTTGACAGACGTCCAGAAGACGATCATTGACCCTCCACAAGGAGGGAAAGCCATAAAAGGTCATTTCTAAAGAAGCTGCTTGTTCACAGAGTGCTGGATCCAAACATATTAATGGAAAGTTGAGTGGAAGGAAAAGGTGTACCCACAAAAGGCAGAACCGCGGCCTTGAGAGGATTATCAAGCAACTTCCATTCAAAAAAATTGGAGTGCTTCACAAGGAATGGACTAAAGCTGGACTCAGTGCATCAAGAACCGCTACGCTCAGACATATCCTCAGTATGGACTACAAATGTCACATTCCTTGTGTCAAGCCACCTCTGAACCAGAGACAACGTCAGAAGCATCTCACCTGGGCTATAGTGTAAAAGGACTGGACTGCTTCTCAGATGAAAGCTAATGTTGCATTTTATTTGGAAATCAAGGTCCCAGAATCTGGAGGAAGAGTGGAGATGTACAGAATCCATGTTGCTTGTGTTTTCTGAAGTACACAGTCAACACAGTCATCTGCCAGGAAATTTTAGTTTCCTGGCAGATGACTATCTGCTTCCTTCTGCTGACAAGCTGTATGGAGATGCCTTTTTTTCCCCCCAACAGGACTTGGCACCTGCCTACACTGCTAAAGGTACCAAAAGCTGCTTCAGTGACCATGGTGTTAATGTGCTGGATTGGCCAACAAACTCACCTGATCTGAACCCCATAGAGAATCTGTGGGGTATTGTCAAGAGGAAGAACTGAGGAAGGCTGCTATGAAAGCAACCTGGGCTTCCATTACACCTGAGCAGCGCCACACGCTGATCGCTTCCATTGCCATGCCGTATTTATGCAGTAATTCATGCAAAAGGAGGCCCAACCAAGTATAGAGTGCATGGAAATGAACATACTTTTTAGAAGCTGGATATTTCTGTTTAAAATATCCTTTTTCTCATTGATCTTGTGTAATATTCTAATTTTCTGAGACACCGCATTTTGGGTTTTCATTATCTATAAGCTACAATCATCAAGATTTTAAGAAATAATTGTTCAAAATGTTTCACTCTGTTTAATGAATTTGTACAATATATGGGTTTCACATTATGAAATGAGTGACCAAAAATATTGAACTTTTTCATAATCTAATTTTCTGAGATGTACCTGTATTAGTTTCTGAGCAGGTCATTGACCTTTGTTTACGCTACAAGCTGCACTTTTAAATACTGATGGAAACCAAACCTTTGTTTCATCAGAGCAACACAAAAAAGTCTTTTGGCACAGATGTCAACAACGATTTAGTACAGTTAATTACAGTTGAAAAAGTATAGATATCATTCAGTTTTATGCTTGTTTTTGCCCAGAGGAAATAAAATAAATGCCAGGAAACAAATTTTCTTTGAAGACATTAAAGAACTAAATGCATTTGGGTGTCTGGTTCAGAGGCACACTGCAAAATCAACAGAGTAATGCTTATTTCTGTAATAAAACAATTGTTTTCCAGAGCTTTCAGATTATTTGAAAAGGTATTTCCTTTGTTTTATTTGAGTTTGAGTTGTACTGAAATCAGTTGGGGGAAAAAAAAAACATTGGGCTTCACTTTGTTTTGTTTCTGACATGAATTCTTTAAGTAACTGAATAGATGATGTTGCTGTATTTCTCTTTAAATAATTAGATTCTGTTTAACAGTTTTTTCAGGACCAATTCACAATAAATTTATGTTTAGGGCAAAGTAAACAAGTTTAATACATGCTCAATTAATTCAGCCATATTTATTCAAAATCTACTTAAGTCCAGTTGAAAAGTAATATCAATATTTAGAATATTTGTTCACATGAATTGCAGAAGTCAGTATGTTTTGTATGAGATATACATTTCTGTTTATGATGATTATTCTGACTTGAACCCAAACTCTGTTATTGGTATTTTTTAGATTTAAACATTGAGCTTTTTATGAACCTATTATAGTATAATAGATCTTTAACTCATGATTTATTCATGATGACTTAACATGCTCTGACCTTTATTCTTGTTTGATTGTCTGCAGTTCTGCTTTTAAATAACCATGTTTTTATTAAAAACACGGCATAAAATGAAATAAGTCGGTTGCTTAGAGTTGCATCTCATTGTATAAGTGCTTGTTTCTAAAAATTCAGGCTGCTTTGATTGAAATGATTATCCCGAGGATGTTGTTGGTGGTTAGTATGACAGTTGCTTTAGGAGGTTACAAAGAATATTTTTAGATTTTGAGAAGAAGGGTTTCGTTTTGAAGTTTTATATTCTGCAAAATAATGCAGTGTGATAGTTAAACTAATACATCGTCTAGTCTTTTGGCTCCTGTACTTCTCTTTTTGTCTTCAGTCTCTCCCCATCCTCACCAAATTACCCAGCTGTCTTTGCAGGGCCGCCAGGCAGCCGTTAATTAGCCAATCTCACGCTCCGTTAGCCGGCCGGGGAGACAGAACGAGGTAGAGAAAGAATAGACACCGAGTTGGAGAGAGAGGAGAGAAGGTCGGAGTGAATGGTTGGGGGGAGGAAGGGAGCTAAACAGAGTGCTAAAGCGAGTGAAAAGAGGAGGCCGTAAAATGGGGGGAGGAAGAGTGGCTCGAGAACGCCACGCAGTTCCCTAACGAGAGAGATGACGAGAGGACAGAAGCGAATTCAGAGTGGTGGGAGAATAGGAAGAGTTGTTGAGCAGAGGAGGAGAAAGACAGGGATGAAGTGGTGAGAACGGATGACAGAAAATGACTCTCGGTCCAACAGTTTTAACTGTTTGTGCTCAGCCAATAAGAGCTGGACATTAAGAAAAGACTACTGGAGAAAATCCAAGAACTGTTCATGTTACGTTTAATGGCTTTAATGTTGGACTAATTGTTTGCTTTGGCCCCCTCTTGCCCCAAAGGCACCAGGTCAGTTTAAAACAGGGGCTTTTGATTCGGTCCTACAGGGTCCGCAATCCAGCAGGTTTTCCTGCTTCAACACACCTGAATGAAATTAAATGGATCTAGCACCCTGTCAGGTTGTGCACAGAGACTCGTTGATTTGAGTCAGGTGTGTTGGAGCAGGGAGGCACAGAAAACATGCTGGACTCCAGGCCTTGTAGGACCAAACTGAATATCTTGAAGCACCAAGGCTTCACATTAGTATGGAGTCTTATTTTATGGTTTGAATATAAATTGTCACTCGTTCTACATGTGTTGTTTCCAAAAATTGGATAAGTAGTGTTTTCTGCCTCCAGTGGCGTAAAAAAAATTTGCCGGATCCAGGTAAACAACAAAAGCAGACCCTCAGTCATTGCTGCGGTGACATTTCTGCATGCATGTCGAAGAAGAGAATTGCACTAGTTTCCTTATGATTTCAAGAAAATCTGAAAGGAATTGTATAATGATTGAGTAGACATTGGATTTTACCCCCCAACAACAAAAACAAAATACATTTAATCAACCAGTCTACCACACTGCCTCCTTTCTTTGTTTTGCTTCGTTTTTCTTTCTAACGTTCTCATGATCTCCTCTATCGTTGCCGTGTTTGCCTTTATCTGTAACCGACATAGCAACTCAGAAGCGAGCTCCGCACTGCCCTCTAGAGGATGTATTACCTAACAACCATGCCAAGATGAGGACAAGTGGGAGTATGTGGGTAGTGACGACGTTTGAAAGGGCTGAAGCTCATCATGTATGGGAAGGAGCAGAAATAATTCTTTAGGCCTCCAGCGTGGTGAGATGAACCACATTCTGTTGATCATGTTAGTCCTGCTGCTCCTGAAACTTGTATTTTACAAAGTTTGTGCTCGATTCAGCAAACAAGTTTGGCAGCAAATAGGGGTGTGATATCTAGACATAAAATAAAAGTATACATTTAATATAGACTGCTCAAAAAAGAAGGGGAACACCCAAACAACACAATGTAACTCCAAGTCAACCACACTTCTGTGAAATCAAACTGTCTTAGGAAGCAACACTGATTGACAATCAGTTTCACATGCTGTTGTGCAAATGGAATAGACAACAGGTGGAAATTATAGGCAATTGGCAAGAAACACTCAATAAAGGAGTCGTTCTGCAGGTGGTGACCACAGACCACTTCTCAGTTCCGATACATTCTGGCTGATGTTTTGGTCACTTTTGAATGCTGGCGGTGCTTTCACTCTAGTGGTAGCATGAGACGGAGTCTACAACCCACACAAGTGGCTCAGGTAGTGCAGCTCATCCAGGATGGCAGATCAATGCCAGCTGTGGCAAGAAGGTTTCCTGTGTCTGTCAGTGTAGTGTCCAGAGCATGGAGGCGCAACCAGGAGACAGGCCAGTCCATCAGGAGATGTGGAGGAGGCCGTGGGAGGGCAACAACCTAGAAGCAGGACTGCTACCTCCTTCTTTGTGAAAGGAGGAACAGGAGGAGCACTGCCAGAGACCTGCCAAATGAGCTCCAGCAGGCCACAAATGTGCAAGGGTTCTGCTCAAACAGTCAGAAACAGACTCCATGAGGGTGGTATGAGGACCCGACATCCACAGCTAGGGGTTGTGTGCTTACAGCCCAACACACGTTTGGCATTTGCCAGAGAACACCAAGATTGGCAAATTCACCACTGGCGCCCTGTGCTCTTCACAGATGAAAGCAGGTTCACACTGAGCACATGTGACAGACGTGGCAGAGTCTGGAGACGCCGTGGAGGACGTTCTGCTGCCTGCAACATCCTCCAGCATGACCGGTTTGGCAGTGGGTCAGTAATGGTGTGGGGTGGCATTTCTTTAGAGGGCCGCACAGCCCTCCATGTGCTCGTCAGAGGTAGCCTGACTGCCATTAGGTACCAAGATGAGATCCTCAGACCCCTTGTGGGACTATATGTTGGTGCGGTTGGCTCTGGGTCCCTCCTAACGCAAGACAGTGCTCGACTTCTTGTGGCTGGAGTGTGTCAGCAGTTCCTGCCCATTCCCCAGACCTGAATCCAGTTGAGCACATCTGGGACATCATGTCTCGCTCCATCCACCAACGCCACATTGCACCACAGACTGTCCAGGAGTTGGCGGATGTTTTAGTCCAGGTCTGGGAGGAGATCCTTCAGGATAACATCCTCCGCCTCATCGGTAGCATGCTTAGGCATTGTAGGGAGGTCATACAGGCACACCGAGGCCACACACACTACTGAGCCTCATTTTGACTTGTTTAAAGGACATAAAATTAAAGTGGAAAAACACTACAGGCTGATTCAACTTTGATTTAAAGTATAACTCCAAATCCAGACCTCCATGGGTTGATATATTTGATTTTCATAGATAACTTTTGTGATTTTGTTGTCAGCACATTTAACTATGGGAAGAACAAAGTATTTAATGAAAATATTTCATTCATTCCGATCTACAATGTGTTACTTTAGTGTCCCCTTTATTTTTTTTTGAGCAGTGTATTTTCTTTGGAGTGGCAGTGACTCAGGTGTGGGAGCTGGTTGTCCTGTGACCTGAAAGTTGGTGGTCGAGTCCTGCTCCCCCGCTCTGCAGCCCCAAAGGGGACACAAATGTTCTGAGGTCTGATCCCAAGCCTGGATGAATGCAGCGGGTTGCATCAGGAAGGCGTATAACACATGCCAAAGTACGACCAGGGCTTATGTACCGGTTTGGTAGTTGGAGGCTGATGATTCGCCTTTAGTATATTTCCTTTTATCAAGCTAATTTCACCGTGTCATCTCACATCTTCATTCATCTGGAATTGGGATTGCAGTTTGAGAGGAAGGTCATAGCCTTCACACACACACACCACAACCCCCCCCCCCCCCCCCCCCCCCATAATGCTCTTCAATAAAAATGACATTTTTGGCACTATTTGAAAATTTAAAAAAACAACTAAATAATTGCAGTCTGGAGGCTGTGCAAGCAGCATGTTATAATGCAGCTGGAACCAGAGCAAGCACAAGACTGGAAAACAAGTGATGTTAAAGCAAACAGACGGTAGAACTTCTCTTAACTAATTGGATTAATTAGTAAAAGATCAGCAGCTAAAAACTATATAATGCAAGAGAGTTTTGGAGCAACATCCAGACCGTCTTCAGGGATGACTTGGCTTGTCTCAGCAAGACTGTGTCTGGTGATGCACTGCAGTTTTTTACTGCATTGCAAAATAGAAAATAAGTGATGGTAACTATGGAGTTGGAGCTCTGTTGCTTTATAGAAGCAGGTAAAACAGAAACAGAATCTGTTCGTCTGGCATGTGTTTTGTCTCAGTTCTATTTCATTACATAATACTCAGCATGCATGGCCCTTTTTGTGGTTTCACTGGTGTGAATAAGAAATTACTGATGTAAATTAGCTTAAATTAGTATTCCTGTTTTGTTTCCGTCATTTAAATCAGCCCTGACATCCAGACAAGGAGGCTTTTCAAAGGCATTTTCACTGAAATGGTAATATTTTTTTCTTTCTTATTTACTGGACAAACCAGACAGGAAGTGAGATCCAAACTTCAGAAATGATGGTGTTCTCTGCCATTAATGTGTCCTAGTTTATAAAGCAGCCTCAATAAAATAATAATGTGGATAGTTTGAGTGCTGTAAAATTAAATTTGGTGACTTCATCGGCATCTTTTGTGTGTCTTACCAGCATTTACAGTGTTAACACCCTAAAGATGAAAATTAGTTTAATATTTGAGTAAAATAAGATTTTAAAATTCACCTTTTTATCAACCATGACTGTTATCGTGGCCCAAAAAAGTTTGGGAACCTCTGCTGGAGATTTTTCTTTTGTTTTTTATTTTGTAGAAACTTGACTGAAAATTTCATCCATCGTTTCGCTTGGATGTTTAGCAAAATTGCTGCCAACCAAACTCTGGAGAGAAATGGTTAGATGAAGGGTATAAAAGCAGGAAACGGAGTGCAAAGAGACAATTGGACAGAGTGACAATAAAAACTGGAGGTGTAGAGCAGTTAGAAGCCGAGAAGCGCCATCATTTGCACTCCATTAGCTCTTCCAGTTAAACAGAAGTGGGAGCCGAGATGCAGCTTAGAGGGAGTCCTCGTAAATGGCGGGTTTCAGTTGCATCAGAGTAGAAACACCAGTTATCAAGAGAAGTAGAGATAAACTGTCGTGGCAGCACGCAGAGGTCTCGCAGCTCTCTTGTGCAGGCTTGCTATGGTGATCAGCGAGGACTCGACAATAGAAAGCAATGAAATCTTGATTGGATTGAAATCTGAAGTGGTTGGATCAGGCATTATTCATGTTTGCTTCAGGTGTGTGAAACAAAAATCTTTGACTAAGAATAAATTGAGTTCCATCAAAGCATCATGAATGTTTTTAGTGAGACTGTTTTTTCAGAAAAACAACATCCATGTTATCTAAGCTAAAGTGCTTCTGGATGCAGCTGTCGCACAACGACCCACACGAATGAGCTGTGATGGTCTGGCGTTATGTCCTGCTGCTGTTACAGGACACCTTCGAGGTATTTTAATACTGAAACAATACTTCATAGTACTGTAAACACCAGCAGCCACCATCTTTGTTGTCTCATCAGCGCTCCTCTGTACTTTGTTTCAATCCCATGTTAAAAAAACACCCAGCAGGAGCAAAGCAAGGTGAAAACCAGTTTACATGGAAGCAGGGTCAGTGGAAATGAAACATTTATTGTGATTGGTCCAGTTTCCAGACTGCAGAAAAGTCTGTATCCTCATCTTGTGACATGCT
The DNA here is from genome assembly GCF_933228915.1 of Telmatherina bonti. NCBI lineage: Eukaryota > Metazoa > Chordata > Actinopteri > Atheriniformes > Telmatherinidae > Telmatherina > Telmatherina bonti. Next base: position 19,510,149 of record NC_136633.1, on the reverse strand, counting down.
GTTCATTTTAACCCAAGTTTACCAAGTTTCCTCTTAAAATCTTGATGAAAATTATCTGTTTTGTGTGAATTACAAATATAGTTGTGTGGTAAATGAGATGCTGTGCAAAAACATGGACCATCCATCATTTCTTGAAATATGTGCTGCAAGAAGGTTGCTGGTTCGAGCCTCGTGGGTCCTCTCTGGGTGGTCCTCTCACCCACAACACATGCATGTTAGGTTCATCGCTATGGTTAATGGATCACATCACATGTAAGTCGCTTTGGTTAAAAGCTTTTGCCAAACAACCGTAGAATGGAATAAACAGGTAAACAGGTTGCAGCAATCTATCGAGACTTGCAAACGTAAATAGTATGCAAGCAACTTTAACAAGCTTAAAAACCATATTTGGTACAAGCAGCTTCCACTTTTAGACAAATGTTCCTGTTATTTCTGCTTCTTTAAGGACATTTTTAACCTTTTTCTGTGATGGAATTATTCAAAACTGCTCTATAGATGATTCATCACTCCATCAGACTGGTTGCCATTGATTTTCAGTTCAGTTCTTGTGTCATCTGGCACACCTCAGCCTTTTCTCCGTGTTTTCCACTTCATAACAATTACTCCTTGACATCCATCCTTCCATGTAGACTCTTTCTGATGAGGCTTTAGTCAGCAGTAGATGGATAAACTGAAGCTCCAGATGCATCTTTCAGATCCTTTGTCAAGTTTTTACAAGATTTTTCTGCCCTATTTTACTCTTCATGAACTGTGGATAGTTTTCAGACCACTAGCAGAGATTTGACCACTTGCATTTTTTTTTTTTTTTTTTAACTTGTTCTTGTTTTTGTCGCAGAAACTAAAGAAATTGAATTTTTGTTTCTGCCACAGACTGTTACCAACAAAGTCCTATGTGTCGCCACAACACTGGTTCATCCTTTGAGTTAGGAGGCTTCATAGGTCAGTGTTAAATGGCTCAGGAACAGAAGCAGTTTCCTTTACAGATGGAGGTAGAACTGCACTAAAAATGTGTGGAAAAGGCTGCCAGTTTAAAAAGACAAACTTGGAACTGTTGCTTGAGACCGCTTTAAAAGATTTCAAGCAAATCTGACTGCTTGGAAGCTAAATGGAACTAAATGAGGGCTGGTTTTACACATCTGCACTGCTGGACGTGCATCTCTTGAAATGTTTTCTTTGAAGATATAATTGACCCTTGAATTCATGGCACTCTAGTGCAAATAGATTAATGAAGTACTTCTTCCTTGTTTTTACCTCTTACTAATGATAACATTTGTTTGGAAGTGATTTGAAATTTCGATTTAAATAAAAATCGTCCACACATTGGGGAATCTTACAAATGTAGGTCTTAGCCTTGCAAAGCCGCATCAGCGTGGTGATTTGTAGGAAGTACAACAGCATACAGAAAACCCCAAATATGAAGCGAAGTTTACTTTCATTTACTGGAGCTCTCGTTAAGCATGCAGCGAGGAATGAGGGAAACTCTGCTTCCCAATGGCTTTGTTTCTCTGAAGCTAAATGGTGTTTTTATAGTGTTTAGTATTCCACTCTACCAGCGCTGTACTGCTTTATGGAGCAAAGAACACACACACAGTTTCATTAGAAGCTCTTGTCAGTCTTTTGTGCGTCTGTGTGTGTGTGTGTGTGTGTGTGTGTGTGTGTTTTTTAAACCTTGGACTCTCCTCAAGGGATTAATCCAAAGAAATCCAATCAGACTGTCTTCATTTCCACCGACAGCCATTTTAGTTTTATTAGCGCAGACAGAAGCCAGATATTCTATTAGAGATGCGCCGGAGTTTCTCTTCTGCCATCCAGTCAGCAGAGTGAACGGCTGTTTCTGCTTAATGAAGCCGTTGCACGAGTCTGGAGCCATTTTTATCACATTTAAACCCAACATTGAAGATCTGAAATTTCAGACTTCACGGCTCCACTGCCCAATTTCCAGGCCGGACGGTTGGGGTGCAAATAAGCCACGTTGTGTGAAGACGTCTTTGGATATGCAGCAGAAACATGCTCAGATAACAGCTCACACTTCTGGACTAGCTCTCCCTCAAAGGTTTTTTTTTTTTTTTTTTTTTTTTTTCTCCCCCCTTCTCTCTCTTTCTCGGTTGCTTACATGAAAAGTATGGAAGTAGCTGTGTGAAGACTGAGAAATGAGGGTTTCAGGGAGACGTTCAAATGTTTTTTGACAATCCAGAAAGCTTTTTTTTTTTTTTTTTTTTTTTTAAAGCATGCTGCACCCTTTAATGTTGACTTGCAGCACGTCGTACAGCGGAGCAGTTATTGCTCGTCATGTCCAGATTGTCCCCAGTCGTGTACTAAAGGCCCGTCGTCCTCTTTGCACACATTTTACATTCTTTCTTCTGTGCTGAAAATGCAGCATTCCTGCTTTTCTCCTTCCATTAGATGAGCCTCAAAGCATGAAAATGGTTGCTCGGGTGTGTTTTTTGCAGCGACACGTGCACGCTTCTCTGCTTGCGCTGGCTGCTCTGTGTGCAGTTAACAGGAAGGCTGTAAGGCTGCGTAAATAAATAGTTTGTAGTTTATCAAGTGACTGCTGGGATGGAAGTTCATAAGTTCACAGAGGGGGGTGGAAAGGTCTGCATGGGGCAGACAGCGTAAGTCTTGTCTGAGCAGAGGAACAGCTGGTGGGAGATCAGATGTTGCGCCTCCCGTGAGGAAGGAGGGTGGGGTGTTTCTGGTGATACATGCTCTCTGAAGACGCAGCTTGAGATGTGGCGCTCGCTGTTGATTTATGACTGTATTAAACAAAATAATCTCCGCCATCACTAATCATTTCAAATCCCCCCCCCCCCTTAACTCCCCTCAGTCTCTGTCCTCTGAACAAAGAACGTGGAGGCTGGACTCTCACTGTGAGCGAAGCTGAGGCGTTCCAATTATAGCTCAGTGCCTCGAATGTTGTTGTCGTTTTTGAAACAAGCAGGCAAGTTCACGCGTCAGTCCTGCGGAATTATGCAAAGTGTGCCTTTGATCATCCACGGCAGTGTCAGAAACTAACCTCGTGTTACTGAAGTGTCAGATAAATACACATCTTTTGGCTGTCAACTGGGTACTTAAATTATGCGAGTATATTAATGTGAAGGCATTATGTAACGGGTTGAGGTGGTTTTCACACGTTCGGTTTGTAGAAAAGGTCTCTGAAGAGAAGAGGCCAAGAAAATGTATCAAACTGAATTCATGAATGTTTTTATTACCTAAGAAAAAAACAGAATTAGTTGTTTAGTTAAATAACCTGTTTGTTTAAATTTAAAGGGGGGAAAAAAAATCACATTTCACCTTGAATAGGGATGTGGATCTAACAACTCCTGATGCAATTCAGAATCAATTCTTGATTTAAATTGTGAAGCAAAAAAATGCAGATTTTTTTTATTCTTCCTATTCGATTTCCCACTGCTATTAAACAACCTCAGAAGTAAGGTCAAATGGAGAAGTTAACCCTTGATGCATCATCTTACCTGAACAGTGGGTTGGTTGGTTCTTGGGAAAGACACATGTCTTTGTTGCTGTTCCATTTGATGTGTTTTTGTACCAAAGCATGAAGATAAAATGTCACCATGAGTGGAGAGTTTTTTTTTTGTTTTTTTTTGTTAGTTTGTTTTTCCAATGATGAAAACAGTAAGATGCAATATTCCAGTTTATCCAGGGACATGATTGGTACCCTAAAAGCATTCTGCCTTTGTGGGATTGTTAAAGAAATGAACTGCAGACATCAGATGACTGATTAAGTTTAAATCAGCTCACTGTTTGATGTTGTGTGACCGTTGGCTGCATGTCCACTTGACATCCATAAATATTAAGATAAAAGACAACTTGAACCATAGAAATAAACTGTTTTGTTTGCATGGGCAACAAAAGAACTCATAAAGGTTTAGTTGTAAGAAATATATTTCTGTCGACATGTAGTTAAGGTCAAGACAGTCGTGGCATTGCACAAAAACCAGGAAAAAGTTGTGTTTTTTTGTTGTTTTTTTTTTTTTTTTTGTATATTTTATTTATTTATTGTTTTTGCATGTTCTACAACGAAAGACCTTTACACTTTATTCCGAATATTTCGGCAGAATATTTCAGTATGGAATTAAAGTCAAATGACTAAACATTCACACCAGTGACAAATTTTCATTGACTAATTTTGTGAGTTTTATGTTTTTTGAACTTCGGTTGATTTTTCTTAATATTTGCATCCGATAGATTTATAATTGACTAATCAGAAGGCACTGCGATGGACTGGCGAGCTGTCCAGGGTGTACCCTGCCTGTCGCCCAAGGCCAGCTGGGATGGGCTCCAGCTTCCCCGCGACCCTGAATTGGATTAAGCGGTTTAGAAAATGGATGGATGGATGGATGGAATCAGAAGGCATGTTGACTTATGGATCACTAGTTGTGAGCTATGCAGGTTTCAAACTTTGTATCATCATGGCCGATTGTTTTTATTATTTCTTCTCTGCTTCTTGAAGCAAACAGCGAGCTGCTGAAGCAGGTCCTAGAAATGTCCCACAGGCTTAAAGTCTGTCCTGAAGAGGCCGTCGTCCTGGTTGAGCTCCTAAATTAAACAATGAAACTCCCCAAGTTCTCCAGTTTTCTCAAATGGTATTAACCCAGTGTCTCTTTTTGTCTTTTCTTCCGGAGCATCAGCACACTGTTGTCGTGACTTGATGTGGAATCCACATTATCACCTTGCAAGTTTTAGAATTTTTATAATTTTATTCACATTTTTGCATCGAATTTGGTATGCAGAAACGTTGATAATTCACCTCTGAATTATTCACAATTTTCGGTGTGTAAAGGCTTTAAGTGACAGATATGACAAGCGGAATGCAGCTACCATTAAAAGCATCCTTTATTAAAGTTTTGTTTTCAGCATTATGCTGGAAATTGATTATTAGGAACTTGATCAGTGACGATAAATTTGTGGCACGCTGAAACAACCTATGTGCTGATCTGTTTTTAGAATTTGCAACACATGGAACACCTCTTTGCTTGTGCAGCTGGTCCACGTACAAGTATGATCCTTCAAGTTCATGCTTTATCAGAAACGGTATTAGCATTTTTAACATTTTATAGACTTAAAAAAAATAAATACTTTCAAGATTTTTTTCCATCTCCACCCAAATATTTGTGATGTTTGTGATCCCTCAGGACGGGAGTGTTGCATGAGGTCACAGCCCAGGAGGCCGGTATTTCTATCAGACATCAATAATCTTGTGTAAGAACTGGGTTTTGTTTCACCGAAGCGTGGACCGGTGGGAACCCTGACTAATAAATGCATCAGGTTGGAAGGAGGGGGTCCTCCCTGTATTTCACCACACTTATTTGTTGAGCATCTCAATGGAGTAAAGACGTACCGTAAAGGCTAATCTCTTAGTTTTCATCTTAAATGTGGTCTTAAATTTCAAGCTCCAGTTTAATTTAAGATCCCAGGAGCGCACAGTATCTGGTATCAAAATCTGTAAATATTTTGCCTTAAAGACGCATTAAAGGGAGATTTTCTCTTCCTCAATGCAATAACCTGCAGTTGGTTTTATTATTTCTATTATATACTGACTTTTCTGCATGGATCACCATTTAAAAAAAAAAAAAAATTACTTGCAAATTTCTGAAAAAATGTTCTCAAAAACATTGCAGCTTTGCCCGTTTGGTGTCTGCTTCCACCCAACACCAGTGGATGAACGGCTACTGATGTACAAGAAATAAAATAGACAAATGCATTTCTCCATAAATATGTATTTAAATTATATTTTTATTGCTAGAAGCTTTGCTGTGATGTCATTAATTGTTGGCGCTGTTCATTTTCGTAGCACTTTACAGCTAAACTAGTGTAGTTTTATCTAGCGGTCTTGGCTTGCTGTGAGGAAACATGTTGGCTTTGTAGATGATGCCCTCTCTCATCGTGTCAGAACTCTGCTCTTCAGTTGATTCTGGTCAGCGACTCTGCAGGGGTGTGTGTGTGTGCGTGTGTGTGCGTGTGTGTGTGTGTGTGTGTGTATATGTGTGTGGTCATTTGACCCCGATCACCCTATCTCTTTATGTCACCTCCTGTTTTCTCCTCTTTAGTTGGATGGAGCGCTCAGCTACTTGCCTGTGTGGAATAAAACGGTTCCCCCTCTCTCTGCTGTCCTACTATATCTTCATCACTAGTATTATCATCGCCATCAAATTAGCCAGATTTATTAAAGTGTGTATATATATATATATATATATATATATATATATATATATATATATATACACATATAAAATCATCCTTACTAATACAATTGAGGAGGTATTAAAGAACTTTCTTGACCATTGACATGAAAATTAATTGCATCTTGATTGTTTCGGCCTAAATCTGAAACGGCCGAATGAGGAGCGGTAAAGCTGATTTGCCAAAATTACTTCCTGGTGTCCAGTTTGTCCACTTGTCCACTAACAGGAAGTGACTGATTTAGACTTCCCAAGTTAAAGTAGAACGCAGGATCATACAAAGAAAGGCGGAAAGAAACCATCATCATGGTGCACTTGGAAGCAGGATATACAAGTGGAGAAACTGGCAGATTTATCAGATTTACAGGCAGCACCATCATGTCTGAATCTTTGTGCTGCTTATTCTATTGGTGGCTAGAGGCCACTTGAGCCCAGGGAACTCATTACAATGTTGAAGAAAGCAGCCTGAGATGGTATGAACTTTATGGCATGATGCAATTTCCAGCTTGAAAATAGCTGTTAGAGGATACACTGTGGTCATAAATGGAAGCGCAAGCTCAGCAGCAATATACAGGTAGGCTGTGGCTTTTATGTGGCTTTTTCTCAAGTTGTCATCGAGTGACATAGAAGGACCCATCCTGTCACTGCCCAACTTTTGCATCTGGGGAAATGGTCTGTTGCTATGGCCCTTCCATGACCTTCTTTTGTAATCAGATTAAAGATCTGACTACCATCAACAAGAGACTTTCATTCAGTTTACTTTTTGTTTTTTTTCTAGTTTTCTTTTACGTCATTTTGAAATGGTTATGCATGAAAATTTAAGGCAACCAGCACATTCTGGTCTTCAAAGGACACTGACGTTCATGTCATGGTCTTTTTTTTTTTTCTTTCTTTAGTTTGGTTCAATTATCAGCAGATCTAAATTTCCAACCACGTGCATGAAGTTTATGCTGCCATGACCCACTAAATCCTTAATGTGTTGTATTCTATATCTGTAGTTTCTGACCTATTGTATTATTTTAAAGTAAAAGCTTTCTTCAAAACGCCTTCTGTTGTCTTCTGCCCCCTGGTGGACACCATTTTGCACTACAGTAATTATATCATTAAAAAAAACTTAATAGTACATAGGCTTTTTTTCTCAAATTTTCTGTCCAGTATTACTTGGATAAGGCTTTAAGAGGTTAAGTGTTGAAGTGGACAGTTCTCTGGTCTTTATTAAATGGATCAAAAAGGAAAATCCACTAAAATTAGCTAGCATTACGCTTTTGAGTGCAATGAGAAAGTATTTAGTTTCATTCAATCAAGTGACTCCAATAAATGCTGATATTTATCAGCTATGATTTAACTCCAAAGTAACAGGATCAGAACTGCCACATGTACACTAGTTTTCAACAACTAGCCACCAGCGCTCAGGGCTGCCAGCGTGTGCACAGTAAATATAAACCCCTATGTTCGTTTGCTAAAAAAAAAAAAAAAGGTGTGTTTGAACAATCAAACTGATGCACATCAGATAAGCTGAACCTGGACCACCAAAAAATATACGTTTTGGTTCACTTCAAGTAAAGCAGATGCAGGAGTGGACTGCGATCTATGTGAGCAGAAACACAAGTTGCAGCACCACCTCAGGCCAGTAGGGGAATATGTTACTCAAAAAGTTCAGTTTGTGGGAAATGAAACTTGGACCTGCTGAATGTCGGGGACTAATGAGCAAAAATAATAACCTTGCCTAATTTCCAGAGTGGTAGAAAAAAAAATGGTCTGACACAGCCAGCGGGAAACGGTCTATTATCTGTCCTTCATGTTGTCTTAACCTAGAGGCTCGTCCTCGGGTCAGTATTAATAATTACTGAAGCAGCTGTGAATACACTGTTTCCCTCAGAACACTCAGGGTAAAAAGCACTACTGCTAACATTTTAATCGGCTTATTTTAGCTGGCACACATGAGTTGGTGAAACTGTGTCACTGTAGTGTTGATGTGGGGTTCTGTTACCTTATACTGTAGCGCGCTGTATTAATTATGAGTGATTGGCACAGATCAAGTTATAATTTAATGAGCAGACAAATGCACTAATTTATGACTCTTGGAGGCATGAAGACGTGTTGAAGTGTTGAAAAGAACCTAGCTACCTTTTCACAGATTCTAATGAATCTTTTGTGTCTTTTGGCGACATTCACCACTTCCTGCTTGTCTGGGTAGCTGACAGGTGAGATACGAGTGAAGCTGGTACCTATTTAAGAACTACCACCTGTCAAGGCCCTGGGGGTAATTTTCAAGTTAAAGGAACATGTTTCAGTCATCTGATTTCATAAATATCTTCAACAGAACCTGAGGAAACGTCTCCAGATTGGAATAGATCGTTGTCTTGGTCTAGTATCACATGGACAAGACAAATGGACCGAGGCCAGTGTTATTATTGCTGCTTGTACTTGTACTGATTTTTAATGATGTGGTACTTGAATATTAAAACCATCACGGAGGAGAGGGGGGAAAATCGAGGTGTGATTCATTATTCTGCTCTGGGTGAATCCACTCCTCGCCCTGCCCGCTTTTCTTTATTATATTCAGTCCATCTTTCCTCCTCTGTTCTTTCTTCCTCTTTTCTTTATCTTAGTCTTTTTTTTTTTGTCATCATTGCTTTTCATCATCATTTCTCTTTTTATTTTGATTGTCGCTGGAAAACGTGGCTTTCATCTTTTTTTTTTTCCTTTTCATCTGGATCCTTTATTTGTCTCCTAAATGACAGCTGATGACTCAGGCTCTGTGGAGTTTTTGTGTGTGTGTGTGTGTGTGTGTGTGTGTGTGTGTGTGTGTGTGGGGGGGGGGGGGGGGGGGGGGGGGGGGGGGAGGTACAGTGTTAATAGTCCCTCTCTCCCTGACAGACTAATGACTAGCTTGTGCTTCTTTCTGTCTCTCGCTCCCTGTCTCCTTCCCTATCTCTTGCTCTTGGAAATAATTAGCCTGCTTGCACCTCCTCTTGTATGTAAACTCTCAAATTTAAACTGTTGAGGTTTCTTGGTTGTTTCTTTGGTGTTTTTAGTGAAATTAGGATTCCTGCTGGACCTCTAAACAGTCTCGTCCTCAGTCTCCACTGTTAACCCTCATGTATCCATGGTAATAACACTAAAGATGGCAGAAAGGCCAAACAAAGCTGTCAAATAGCAGCCTGTTGTTGCACACGTTTGATCTCCTGCTAGCTTGAAGTACATGACACCAGCACAGCACTTTCGAAGCGAGAAACTCACCTTAAACAGCCTTTTATTAATTTATTTAGTTTAAATAAAGAAGCTGAAAATACTGAGTCATTTTTTAAGTCATTATAAAGTCCTAAAAGCAAGTCCTGAAATGTTTTAATGAGTCTTTTCATGCTTTCTCAACTTGTATTGAAATTTAGTTCTTAAATTTCTATTTTGTATATTAGAAACATCTAGCTATATATGCATATCATTATCAAGACATAAATTCATAAATGGATCTGTGTTTGGGTCACTGAAAAATGCTGTGACAGGTCGTTATTAGCTATTAGCCGTTAGCACATGCCGAGTTAGCATACCAAATAATTTCTTGAAGCTGGCACCCTCAATGACAGGGTCTTTCATCCTGTCTTTTCTCTGAGCTCTCTCCATTTGGTAAAAGTCCATCTGACGTTTACTATTTCTCTTTCTTTTTTACCCCTCTTCCCTTGATTTCCTCTTGTGTTTCTTTGCTGAATTTTTCAGGCTACTGTTTCTGGCGTGTAGCGCAGTGCTGAAAATTGAAAATGCTGCAATGTACAAAATAAATGTTGCTGTACCATCAAAATGACTAAATCTCTTTTTTTCTTTTTTTTTTAGATCAGTCAGATAGTACTACTGTACATATGTTTATTATTTATTGATAATTATGTAAACATCAAAATGATGTGTTCAGTGTCAGGAGGTTACAATTATAATATGGTAGTCTGTGCTTCCTTCAAGGTTTTCTGCTTTCAGCCTAGTAATCATGTCATATCATTGCAAAAGATTTGTCCTCATCAAGCCCAAACTCTTCCATCGTTTTGAAACTGATCCAGAGCAAATAGAGGAGACTCAATGGGATCAATGTGGGCTCACCCACAACAAGCTGGTATTAAAGAATTGCCAGTGACAGCAACGTTGTTTTTCAATGATGGGTGATGCATTGATGCAAGTTATAAACTGAGTTTTGGGGGAAAATATATATATATATATAACAAAAAAGTAGTTAAATGAATAAAATTCTACACTATATGTACTCCACAACAATTTTCTGAAGGAAAACGAAGGGACTGGTTTGGACCTCTGTGTTCACTCTTGGGCTTTTGTAGTAAAAATGACTCATTTCTGACAACTTAGGGATTTGTGGATATTCCTTATAAAATTTAAAAACAGTCTCATGCAAAAATTCATATTTTGAGTCCTTTATGGAGTTGCAGAAATAAATCATTTTACTTGTAAATTTAAAAAAAAACAACATTTCAGTAAAATTTGGAGTAGAGCTTTAAAGTACAAATTTTCACTTGGACTCTCTTTAAAGAAGATTGACAAGAACTGGGAGGGTGTGTTAAATTGAAGGGCACATTTAAAAGACTGTTCATTCGGGTATTACTTGCAGTCACTTGAGAAGACCAGTTTAAATTTAATCTGTGTGCTGAGTGAAGATAATGTGCAGCTCTGTAGGATTTAGTATGACAAAAGTAACAAAAGACTTACTAGGAAAGGGAAACTGGCTTCTTGTTTCTCTCTGTTTACACATTTATTTAGCTGATTTATACAATGAGTAATAGAAATTTTTTTTTTTTTTAAATGTTGAAGTGTTTTGTGTTTTTCTAAAACAGTTTCTATCTTTTACCCTCAGATGACCTGGTGTACGAGGTGAGATGGTTTTTCACCAAGCTGCGCGGTGAACAAGCGGCGGTCCCAGTGGCAGGAATCAACCGCTTTGGAGTTGTGGAAAAAGCCAACCGAAACTCGTCCAGCGACATTTCAATAGAACGCAAAAACACAAACACCTATGTGTTGTACGTTTATGGCACTCAGGACAGGTGAGCGACTCAAGCTTTTTACTTCTGATCCATCATTATTTAATATCCGTCACACTTTGTCATGATACAAACCAACATCTGCAGCGGCAGTGTTTTACTGTTTGTTGTGTGTTTTCCAGTGATAGCGGTGAATACCACTGCGTCGCCACGCCATGGTACCTGTCGGCCTCAACGGGAGCCTGGACTGAAGCTGGAGAGCTGACTTCAGGCAGAGTTTTCCTCACTGTCAAGTTTGCTGGTGAGGAAACTGTTTCTTCAAACTTCACACATGAGTGAACTATGTTGACAAGTCACAACAAACCTTAACTTGTTTAAAAAAACAAAACAAAAAACAAAAAAAAAAACAACTGGCATCAGATTTTAACATGTGATATTCTTTATTCTTCTTTTCTTTTCCTTACTAGTGTGGGACTCTCTAAAGATGCCTCTCCTATATGGTGCATCAGCCTCTCTGGGTAATTTAATCATTCATTTATTATTACTATTTTTTAATAGGATTTTTGCACTCTTGGATGATTTTTTTGTAAACAATCTTATGGAATAATTTTATTTACAACAAACTTTCTGTAAAGAAAAATGTAAAAACTTCCTAAACGTATGTAGATGAAGAAAATAATACGTTTAGAAATGATAAGACAAAGCTCAATCACACAATTTTGACAGCTTCACAGTTGCCTTAACCCTTCAAAATGTATACAAAGTAAAAGTAAAACATTTTTTTTGGTCTGTTTTCTTTCGGACAATGACAAGAAATACTAGTTTTAGTAATTAATTGAGTTTCTGGCTATTAATATCACAGAAATATTGAAATTCACTTTATTTATTCCATGGAAACTTAATGTGCAAAGGAGACGTCACGATAGACACAACTAGAAAAGCACTTGGAGAGCAGAAACCTTCACCAACGGCCACAGTTCTAAAAAATTCCTGGATCCACCATTCATCGCAATAAAAAAAACATTAAATAAATTAAGTAAAATTAAGTATGGAAGCCAAGAGCGGTCATGATCGCAGTTTTTTTTTTGGGGTTTTTTTTTTTTGTTTTTTGTTTTTTTTTTAACATTGTTATCTTGATATCACGTAATAATTATCTCTATCACAGGATAAGTTTTGTTATAACTAGATAATTATCCCCTGAACTAGAGAAAACGAAGTTGATTTTGCCATGATAACAGGATCATTTTCCCGTAATCACGAGAAACTGTGTTTAAAAAAAACATGCAACCATGACCGCTCTCGGCTTCCGTACTTAATTTTACTTAATTTATTTAATGAAACTTGATGTAACCACTGGGGAAAAAAAAAAAACAATAGGGGAAAATGACCACTCTCAGCTTCCGTGATTAAGTGCCACAGTATCCAAATCGGCAATTTAACAAGCGGATAGACGGGACGAAACTAGAGGATGCCTCCTTTTCTTTGTGAAAGGGACCAGAACCTGCATCCTGAAGGTAGCAGGATGTAGTAAGGCTTCAGTGGGTGTGACTTGTTTGTGGAGATCTGTACACCTTTCCTCAGGATGCTGGTATCCTAAAGGTCTTTATACGACTTCTGTTGCTGGCCTGTAATATTACTACCAAGTTTGATGATTTTATTTAGGATTTTTCTATGTGTGGGTGGAAGTGATCCAAAACAAGCAGTATAGTTAAATATCAGAATGGATTCAATGAAATATTTATAAAAGGTTGAGAGAATAGACTGGTAAACCCTGTAGCTACTAGAGTTTACGAAGAACGAAAAGGCGCTGTTGCCTCTGTTGACAAAATGGCACTGAGTTTTGTTTATTATGGAACCAAGATATTTGTATGAATGAAATTTTCAATGATTTCATTGTTGACTGTGAATGTAGGGGTGGTGAGGTGGCCATGATGGAAATAAATGACTAATTCTTTGGTCTTGGATACGTTTAACTCCAAGCAGTTATGCCTACATCATAATGAAAATGAGCTGAAACAATAATGGGATGGTAAAATCTTATTTTTGGCATTACATACCAAACAAAGTGGTAGAGGCAGCTGAGGTGGGTTTATTTCCGTAGATTTAGAATAAAATTCATTACAGTTACGGACAAATTTGTTCTACCACATGATAGTGCAGGCTGTTACAGGTTTTTCTTTTTATGTAATGTATTATTTCTTTGTGTATTTTTCTCATACATTTTAGAAGAAAATACATTAAATAAATAAATGTATAGAAATTACAATTAGAAATAAAAAATGCTCTGGTTTTCCCACTTTTAAAATTCAGTTATAGTTTTTGTTTTTTCAGGACACTCTTGTTACTCCACGATTTCTGCCAGCTTCTCAAATATTGAATCTGACAACTGTCAGGATGTTTAATTCTACACTTATCCATGTCTGACATCTGAGTAGCTTTGTACTTAACAGAACATCAAGTCTTATCTATATTTCTGTTCCTATGCTATTCTGTGCAGCGTGTTCTGCGTATGTGGGTGTTCGTGGATATTTTATGCACATCTAGATAGTTGCTTTTGATGTGAAGCTCTGATCCTACGTTCATTGTGCTTACTTCCTCACTTAAAGCGCAAGATGAGTGAATCTTTGCTAAACTCTGCGCTTCACTTTCCACTTTAAGAGTGGGTGTCCATAAAGGTTGCTAGATTAACAATGTGTTAATCTGAAGATACTAATGCCACTGCTACTGGTGGGAATTGAGCTGATGATTGTTGTAACAGTGATTAAAGTTCAACTTTGTTGTGTGTTTTCAGGTGTGGGCATCTTCTCTCTGATCTTGGGTTTGGTTTGTGCCCAGTGCTGCTGCCGAAACGCAGCACACACCCCACGCTCAAGCAACAAACTAATGGACCTGGAGATGGACTGACAAACACTTTCCCCCGCACCTACACACTGCAGCGCACACAGGAAGCACCAGACACACAACAGGCACACGCCCATCGACGATTACTGGGACACCCAGTTGTTTGCAGCCGATGGGCGGTGGGAGTAAAGTGGCTTTTAAAGGCCTGACCGACCCATCACCGTGCTGTTAAAGGTGCTTAGGACTTCTTAGCTCTGCAGTGGAGGAGCTGGGGGACTTTTATACTCACCAGTGCAGAAATAGCCTTTCAGACTTCCGTATCTGTAAAGGAGGCACTTCTAGTGAATTTTAAGCAGACATATTGGTTCCCCGTTATGATTGCAACCCTATAATTAACTCTGAGGAATCCAGAGCTTCTGAAATGTCACTGCCATCTGGGAATAAAGGACCTCTAAGCGGACTGATGCCTCTCTAACAACTAGGAATGACCAAGAAGTGTTCTCAAGCTGGATTACATGTTTTTCTTTCTTCTGATGCCAAGGCTTGATGCAAAGTACAACCTCTTTACAAATCTGATAGTTATCTGGACTTTCAGTGCACCAGAGACCCCATAAAAACCCAAGAGTTGGACATGACACCATGAAACATCCCTGTTAGTCTCTGCTAATGGTGTTCTGTTTAAGATGTTTAGACAACCTGAGCCATCCGTCTCATATAAAGGAGGTTATGGAGCAAACTTGAGGTTTATTTGGGCTGAAAATTAAGTGTTCCACATGCTTTCTGTGAGAGAGGTATTGCACTCCCACCCCAGAGTATTCCTACCTTCACAAGAGGACAAGAATGACCTTTATTCTCAACTCTAGTTTTTTGAAAATTCAGAGATTTTAAAATGAGACATTTTTTAAGCTTTACTATGAGATATGCAGTTAGTGTGTTTGTGTGTGAGATATACTGTACATGGTGCCAATATCTGATCTAATTAAGTGTGTTTGGTTCATATTGCCAGTCAAACACTTAAACAACCACTCAAAGTGGTGACAGCAAGCACTCCTCTTTTATAAATAGTCAGAAATATATCCAGATGTTATTTTTTGCCTGAGTCTCGTGTGTGTTTCGTACGCCGTGTGAGTGCTGTGAGACTAAGGGTTGCATGTACTGTTTTGTAACAGTATGTCATTTATAAGCAACATGTCTTCTTTGTTCAAAGCCTGCTCAATCCAGTAAAAAACCTAGCTGTCACTTGGCTAACAAACACTCGTGTGTTCACGCTGTTTTATCAGGGTGGTGCTAAAACAAACAAACAAAAAAAACTCAGTTACATGGTTCACGGATGCAGGTTTTTTTTGTGGGTAATTTTGCATGTTTTATGAGGTAAAGCTTCACAGTTTGGGAGTTGTGCATTGCTAGCTTAGCACAAAGTTAGCATCAGGAGAAAGGCTAATCTTCCTTGCTAAATTTATGTTTTCTTTTAATTTACCAACACACTTTAAGGATGTGGCTTTTATAAAAATTGCTCTTTTACATTTCCACCCTTCAAAAAAAAAAAAAAAAAAAAAAAAAAACTAACTGTGAAAATGTTGCTTGCCAAAATGACTTTTTATTTAGCTCAGCAGTGACACCAGTCTTTGTGCTAAGCTAGGCAACATCCCATGTCAGTCTCTGGTAAACTTATATTAAAAGTTTCCTTTTAATATTACTAAATATATGAAAAAGAATCAGAAACTTTCTGTATTTACAAATTTCAAATCCCTTTTTTAACAATTTCAGACATTTTGTCTGGATTTTGAGTCTTTTCATGCTGACTGACCCAACAGTGCTAGTTCATCTCATAAGGTTTCTAAAACTCTTTAGTTCGCTTGATTTATCCATTTAAAATCTTCTAATTTAATATATTTTATAAATTATGAACACTTCTAAAGTTTTGCCCTGTAAGCTATACATTATTTACTTTCTGCTATTCCTTACTTCAACTTCAACCAGATTTGGTTTAAATGTAGACCCAACATCCTTCTATTTGTTGTCATTTTTGTATAAATGGAATTATTTTCTGTCCATGAAGTTGACAAATTTACCAAATTTCACAAAACAGATGAACTATTCCTAAAGCAATACCATTATAACCAGTGAAAATCTCTTAAATTCTAAAACCATTTGAGTGACTTTTTGTAGCTAAAATTAATCATATCCCTCATTTGAAATTAATCAATTAAATTAAAATAATCCCTCTTTGGGAATAAGCCTGTCACATTACTTTGAAAATTGGCTTGTTTTACAGCAAGCCCACAGCAGGGTTATTTTTGCAGAACTAAAGCTTCCTGTATAACATGCATAATGTGTGGTTTCGCAGCAAAAAGTGAAAATTAGTAAAGATATCAATGCATTACTGTAAAACCGTTTCATTTTTAAATTGTACTTAGTTTTAATCATCTTTAGGGCAATTTTCAGCTTAGTCCAGTAAAAAAAAAAAAAAAAAAAAGATCCTTTGCTGTGTGACTGATAGTCCCCAAAAATGTAATTAAAAATGCCAATTGTTGCATTTTTGGTTTCTTAAAGGTAAGGTGTACTTAAAAGATTTTACGAGAACTTCCAAGATATGAACAAGAAAGGTTGGGTTTGCTGGCATGGAATGAGTCTGAATGAATCTTTCACTTAATCAATTTAAAGAGCAACTTTTGAGGAAACATCTATAATCCGTTGATTCTCTGTGATAATTCCATAACATATGAGTGAACCTGTGGTGACTGGTGAATCATGGAAACTGCTGTGTGAATGCACACTTACAGTCCGAGCAAAACACAAAGCAAGGAGGTTTTTGTTTTTCCTTCTGAACAATGTGGGCTTGAATGGGGCTTGTAGTGTGTTTCTGAATAATTGAACAACTGTTTAAGAGCAATAATCAGGCTGTAGTCAGGTGCTGAATTTTTTGTTCTTTTACTCAGTCAGAGGTAAAATACTACACTAGGTTTCTGAGATGATTAGTTTTACCTCTGACTGGATGTTGGATGTTATAATATTTCATTGGATTGTTGCATTAACTTGAAATCTGACACAAGAACCAGAAATCTGATGCTGGATCAAGGCATCTTTACAGCATCCAACCTCCTCAGACTGGTAAAACTGAACAAACATTGCAGTCATTAAGGTGACTGCCTTGTCCAGTCTCCTGACACTCATGTTTGCACCTCTGTATCCTGTCACAATCAGAGTTTTAACCATCATCCACAGCTTCAGCTCACAGGCGAATTATGACACTTGGTGCCAAATACTCTCAACAGCAAACCAAACTAAGTAGCATTGATGCGCACCACTGGACAAGTTACTGCAAGGCTTCCCTGATTTTTCTCTTTTTTTTTTTTCAGTAAATATGATGAAATTTCATGTTGGTTTTTTTTGTTTGTTTGTTTGTTTTTTAATAAATAGATTTGTAAGATGGACTCATTATGAAGCATTTGATTCTTACCCCCCCCAGCTGTAAGTATTTTGGGAATTTTAAGTTTGGTAAGTCTTAAATCAGTGTTGCCTAACTCCAAAAAGTTTGGGCTTTGTAAAAAAAACTGAATAAAAACCAAATGCAATGGTTTACAGAGCTCATAAACCCACATTTTATTCGACAGAATAGAAAGCAATTAGAAGTTGAAACTGATCATTTAATTGGAAATTTTAGATATTTTTTAAATTTAACTTTTTGAAATGAGAAGTCATCTTTTAAGTGTTCAGACAGGGTGATGTTTACTGCTGTGAATCATCACCGCTTTTAACAACAGTTTAAATGTCTGGGAAGTGAGACCAGTTTAAAGAAAGGAGAGTTGCTCCACTATGGTCTGATATAGGCTTTTAGCTGCTCAACGGTCATGGACCTTACTGGTCTGGACTGCAGGGACGTCAGTTCAGCAAACAAACTGTATGTTTGGCATTGTCTTGCTGAAATCTGCAGAAACAAACAGGATCACAGATAAGTGTCCCGCTTAGCTCAGATTGTTTCAAATGAGCTTTAGTCCAGAAATTTAGTCCAGAGGATGCTGTTTCTGAATCCTGTTCACTTCCAGCTGCTTTTTTCCTTTATTAAGCTTTAACTTGCATTTATGGATTTTATAGGGAACTGTATTCACAGACACCCCTGCGCACAGTGATTCCTCCTTGATTCTCCGAATCTGTCAGTGATGTTAGGATCTTCACACACTGAAATTTTATGAATTGATGTTGAACCTTTGTCCATCTTTGCATTTTTTTAAATTCTCTTTTTATATCCTGTCATGTCAATTATTTAATTAGTTATCCAACGCTCCTCCAGTTGCTTTTAATTTATGCTAATTACTTTTCCAGCCTTTTGTTGCCCCCTTTTCAACTTTTTGGAAATGTAAATCTGCCATCAAATTCATAATAAGCTATGATATTTCATGCTGTTTAAAAAAAAAAAAAACATTTTTCAACATCTCATGTTGTTTATGTTGGTAATAAAATACCATTTTATGAGATTTGCTAATTATTAAATTCTGTTTTATTGACATCTTAGTGTCAGGGTTGCATAAAATATCGAGCTCTTTCACATTTATATGCATATAATTGTAAAGAAAAATATCTCAGTATTGTGCTGAATAATATGTTTGGTAGTTCTGTGTGTGAAAAAATGGTTCTCCCACCACCACCACTAAGATGGAATTTCAGACTTCATCAGCCTTGCAGGCTGCCGCCTCCTTTTTCTCACTTGTATGTTTTAAAAAGCCTTGAGTTGCTTTAAAACGTCGCCGCTGGCTCATTCTGAAAGTAGTTTTTGGCCGACCGACGTTTGTCAGTGTGGCTGCTGAATGTTTCCACAAGGCCTGCTGTGGTCGTGATCATAGATCCTGCTTGGCAACTTCAGACAAACGTGGACAAGTTTGGTTTTCTTTGTTGCTGGCCAAGCCGTCAGTCAGGTTTTCCCACGCTCCCAAACACACCAAAACAAAAGCCTGTAGGAAAATAAATGTTTTATTTGTTAACATTGGACTGCAGCTTTTCCCTCAGGTTTTAATGTCACCTCGATCCTTTAGTTGGCCTTATGGGGTTTCTAGTTTTCTCTCTTATTTGTCACTATTCTTTCACTCAACATGCTCACCTTGTGTTTCAGTCTTCACTTCCGCTCACTACAACGGCCCCCTTTTTCACTGTCCTTGATTAAAAATGCAGATGAGTTGAAACCCTCCTGAGTTTAGATTCTTACCTCTTTAACAGCCGCTTCTGCATCCACCTCTCTCCACCAGCCGTCCTCTTCCTCTCATCTGCATCTCGTGAAAAGATGAGAGGAAGGAAAGTGCCACTGTTGATTGGCTCTGGAGTTTTCCTAACATGCACTCGTTCTCTCTCAGGGTCCATTTGACCCATTTTCATTTGTGTGTTCATGCCTCTTATGGATCGTTTGCTAATGAGACCTTGTCACAACTGAAGCCATTGTCTACTTTAATTGAATCAGCAATGTCTGTGATCGGGGGGGGGGCGGGGGTGGAGTCTGGGTCCTGACAGGCACATTTTCACAGCTTTCACCGCTTTGTGCTCCTGCTGTTTCGGA
Source organism: Telmatherina bonti (assembly GCF_933228915.1). Classification (NCBI taxonomy): domain Eukaryota; kingdom Metazoa; phylum Chordata; class Actinopteri; order Atheriniformes; family Telmatherinidae; genus Telmatherina; species Telmatherina bonti. The sequence goes on along the minus strand of NC_136633.1, from coordinate 19,490,587 downwards.
GAAGCTTCGTGGTGTTACCTCTTGTTCAAACTTCCACGTGCCACAGTTTGAGAAATGCTCCACATTACAAAAAATTCAGACGGAAAAATTTAGCAGCACATGGAAGCGAGTAAGCAGCCCGTTCTCCCCTGAGCCCACCAGAGGCGACACGTTTTCTCATCTTTGTTGTAATCAGAGCTGATGTCTACAGCAGCTCCAGTTCCATCACAGCAGTCTGCTGCCTGTTAACACCCTGTTTCTCCTGCACACTTAATGCTAAACATGCTGTTTTTCTCACTTCAAAATGCTCAGGAGAAGATGAGAGAGGTATCTGTGCTCGCAAGTCTTTATGTGGAATAATCACAGATGAGTTGGTGATGAGATGCTGATTGTTTTATCATTTCTGACTGTATCATTGGGTTTAAATTGGCCCCATTTTTGTAGCATTTCTTGCTTGTTTTTCCTCTTACAGTCACGCTGAGCAACGGTGTTGTAATGTGTTAATCCTTACACTGCAGGAGGTGAGTTTTCATTGAAGTTTAAGGTCTTAAATGTTGATTCGATGTGTTTTTTATGTTGCTTCCTCTAATTAATCACCAAAAGCTTTGAGGTTCCTTTACAAGCTGATGGTCCAAAAGGAGACCAAAAGCTGATGAACCCCAGTCTTAGGTGTGCATTAATCATCACTCCACACAGGCTTTTGCATGGTGGGCAAACCAGTTTCTCTCAGGTGAGCTACAATGTTAATCTTTTACACCTTCATTTATTTATAACTATATTAAAGGCAGAGTATGTAAGATTTCAAGGTGATGCTTTCCACCACCAGGTGGCAAACACCAGGTCCTGAGCAAAACCACAAAATGTTACCTCCACAAACGACCACAGGTTGGCAGTAATGACCAAAACTCACCCTTCACCCCTCCTCCTTGCCAGCTCCAATGAGAGCAGGAATCGCTTGTGAGCTGAAGCTCAGAGCCGCTCTGCAATAAATGGGCTTATACTCCCCCTACTGGTGGAAAAGAAGTACTTTCTTTTTTTACTGGTCAGAAAACATTCAAAAGGGTCTTTGTCATTAATTAAACTTGTAATTTAATAATGCATCAAATATGGACAGACTGGAACCTACATGTTTAAAAAAAAACTCTAATTATGATTGTAGTTATTTTTTTAAGTTAATTTATTTTGAAAATATTGAAAATCGTACATACTCTACCTTTAAAGCAAAATAAATACAGTTTTAAAATTTAGGGGAAAAAAAGACTAAACTCTATTGAACAAATACATTGATAAATGGTACATAAACTGATTATATAGTGTAAATAAAAGATTAATTAATTAGATAAGAAATATTATTTAAAGCCAAAAGTATTTTGTCACAAATTTGCAATAATCAAGCGAGCGGAGGTTCATGATTTTCTACACAACTTCCAAACTTCTTGTTTCCTGGAGCTGCTGTTGCCCAGCAACCCCCCCCCCCCCCCCCCCATGCTGAGAAACTGCACTTCACAACCTTTTTTTTTTCCCCCCAGATTTTTATGGCCATGTGTCACAGCAACTGGGTGTCGCACTCTGGCCTTTTCTGAACGTGCACCATGGCCGATGCATCAATGAAATGCAAGAGGACCTAAACGAGGAAGCAAAGAAATGACAAAGAGAAAAGAAGAGAGAAGAGTTGTCATCACCCTTACTGGAGCTCAGAAAAGAGGCAGGATGCAAGAAGGATCAGCTGTTTTTAGAAGGTGCTGCATTGAGAAAATCTGCCAAACTTTATTAGTTGTTCTTGTTGTAGCTTTTTAAACACTCCTCAGATACTTCCATGGAGACAACAGCGTTGCATGTTTTGTTGACTGCATGGTCAAAGAACCTAGTTTTTAAAGTTTTTTTTTTTTTTTATCGCTTCTAAATCGAGTCTCCTCTTAGACTATAAATAAGTTATCAATACAAGGATGTGAATGAGAAGAGAGATGCAAATTTGCGGCAAACTTTCAGCTTTCATCTTGTTTTTCAAGCTGCAGAAATCAAACTTCAATTATATTTGCTCAATACCGATGTTAGATTTACAGGATCTGCAGCCACTTGTCCTGGTGCCTGACACTCTCCAGGCTTTCACATGTCAGGTTTTGTCTCTGGCCAGCTGTGATAAGAAAGTTAAAGACTTTTTTTTTTTATTGACTTTGAAATCTGCTTGCAGGTGTGAGAGGCAGAGCAGAGAGCGAGATCACTGACCATGCTGACGTTCCAGCTTTCCTTTCCACCAACATTAACAGTTTAATTTCCACCACAGAGACTATAGCTCCTTCCACAGTAGCTCTAAGTTACTGGGACCACCGATGAGGAATTAAGGAAACATTGGTGTCTTTATAAAAGCTGAAGCTCCTCGGCTGTTGAGCTTCACCTTGGCTTATTGTGCTTAGTTAAGGAATTTAAACGTGTGTGTGCATTTGTGCGCCTGTTTATGAGTGTTTTTGGGCTTTAATGTTTAAAAGTTACTTTTCCAGTAGATCGACATCTGCAGTCTGGCTTTCATCACTCAGCATTCAGAGCAAATTCTGTTAAGTCGCAGTATAATCAACGAGTATCATGTTTCAGTCTTGCTGGCCAGAATTCACAGCATCAACATTTATCAGTAACCGCTTCAGGAAAGGAGAGCCCCAAAGTATACTGCAGAGCGATCCTCTGCTCTGGGCCTCCAAATCTCCAGGGTTAAAAAAGCAAATACTTTTTTATTAATACCATTCCTGGAAAAAAATTTAACCAGAATGTTTCAACCAAGCACAAAAAAATGTTTGAATTATTGTAATTTCAAGTGAGTTATTATGAACATTGAGTTGACAAAACCTCCCAACCCTCCCTCCTCACAATAAAGTTTCTTCCAGCAGCTTCTATTAGTCCAGATTCAAAACTTTAATTATTGATAGTTTTAGATGATTGATCAAACTGACTATAAAACTATTTTTGCACAATCAGACCAAACTTTTCATTTATTCTTCTGACAGTACGAGCCACTTTATTTCTGAAAAAAAGCAGGGCAGACAAGTTGACTTTTAGCACAGACCTGAAGCTGAGACACCGTTTAAAAACAACCCAACCTCTACAGATTACCATTAACAGATACCACCAAACATAAGAACCACAGCTTGCGTCTTGCATATGTAGCCAGTTATCATACATGATAACTGGTGCGCCAGCAGACAAGACCACCATCTATAATTCATTATGTGAATCAGTCATGTCTTTAAAAAAAGGAGCAAGTGAAACAGTTAGCTGAGGAGGAACACTGCTAAAGTATTCTTCTTTCCAAAATGATCAGTTTTTATCTGTTTGTGATAAAGTACACTCTCCAAAGTTTTCAGAGCAACTCTTCAGAGCACTCTCTGTAAAGCCCAGAGAGGATTTTGTGTGAAAATCCCAGTCGACCAACAGTTTCTGAAATACTCAGACCAGTCTGTCTGGCATCAACAACCAAGCCACGTTCAAAGTCCCTTAAATCCCCTTTCTTCCTCATTCTGATGCTCACTTTGAACTTCAGCGAGTTATCTTTATCATATCTACATGACTAAATGCTTTGAGTTGCTGCAATGTGATTGACTGATTCAATCTTTGTACAAACTTGTACATAAGCAGGCTTAAATACGTGTCAAGGAGAACTTAAGTAACTATTCTCACTTCAAACACCTTTGTTTTTTTTTTTATCAGCAATGTCCATCTGTGAAAAGGCAAACCAGAGTTATTCCTGTTTTCTGCTTTTGTCTTTCCAGCATTTGTTCTTTGTTTTGTTTTTTTTTCCCTCATTTGACAAAGGGCAAAGGTATTTACATGCTGATGATTTTGTATTTTTACAAAGTATGCACTTGAATTTTAAAAAGAACAAAAGTGAGCATGGGAAACTACAGGCTTAACAGAAACATGTAGTTTGACTTCCTCGTATGCACAGCAGATTGTCATCTACGTATAGAGCTATGCATGCAATAGATTACAGCAGTAGAATAGTCCCAAATCTGGCTTACACACACACTTGGAAAGTCTACTTTGTTTGAGGAAATGTAAATGCAGCAAACAAATTTGGACCAAAGAAGTGGACCCGGTCTGCCAAGAAACACAGGGATCGGTACATTTTTAACAGACCAGTTATAGGAAGAGGACAACAAAATAAAATAGTTCCTGCATTTGGTGTAGCTTTACATGGCGATCACATTAATGGTCCTCTCCCTCGTCTGTTGTTCACACTGCATCCATTGTTGCAGTGTATTCCTGCAGTGTACATGCAAAAGACAAGATAAAAAACCCAAAACCAAAAGTTTTATCTCCATGTTTAACTCGCAAGTGGAGGAGATTTTCTTCTTCATGCAGATCTTGTCCTCTTCTTTTGCTAAATACTAGTACAGTGCCACCTTTGGTCGCAATGGGGATTTATCATTCTAATGGTTTGGCTCATTTCACCAAAATGTAGCATGAATGCGATCTCGGCCCGCATGGATACCCCCCTACAACTGAGCCAAGTCTCCAATCGGACCAAGTCTAGCGGACTATCCTGGCATGAATGCATCCTCATACGAGTGTTCTTGGGTGCACATGGTGGATTTACTGGGTTGCCTTCATATTAGTGACTCTGTCGCATCGCAAAAAGTGCTCCTGCAAATCACTGCAGGATTTTCTGCAAAACCAGCTGATCTCCAGCAAGGTGCTGCATCCGCCAAGCAAATCAGTTCATGCAGAGTTTCAGATCTGGTCTGTGTATTCTAAACAACAGACTTCATGGGCTGTGTCTCACCGTGTCTGACACTCTCCCTACCAAGGCAGCCTCTCATGCTGTTTTAGGCTGTTTCCTGTCTCAAAGTCTGCGTGTTGTCACATTTGACAAGTGTGAATTATCATAGGGTGGAAAAAAGAAAAAAGAAAAAAACAATCCATCCTCTTGGGACTGCATCCACACAGGCTTTCAAATTGTGCTTGAGAGAAGTTTTAACAATTTCCGCTGTTCCATTTGCAGGCTGACCCTGAGGCAACAATGTCAAGTAGGAGGTGGTGGTGCTGTGGACCGCACACATGATATTTTACCTACAGGACAGTGATATTATTTGTGCTGTGCTTTTCCTTTTATTGATGCAGCAGTAGTTGCATATTGGACAGGGAGAGCTGAGAGTGCATAAACTGACCCCTCATAGTAAATGTTGATAAGTGTGTGTGTGTGTGTGTGTGTGTGTGTGTGTGTGTGTGAGAGGGAGATCACGCTCCCAAGAATGCAGCAATGGCTCTCAGCACCTTCCCCTCACCATGGAAACTATGTCAACATGTAAGAGGGGGGTAGGTGGGGAGGTACAGGACGGGTATATGAGCAGGGAAGTGGCAATGTGTGTGATTTATTATTAGGTAGAAGATATTTGACCTCAGTTTTCCACAAATCTCTCTCTTGTGCTTTCACAGCCTCTGTGTCTCCCTCGCGCACACACACAGAGTTATGAACTTCAGAGCAGTTAGATCATCTTCAGAGTCACTTTTATCTTCTGTAGACTTTCACTCCGTTGATTTATAAAACATTCAAACATGTTCAAACATGTTCAGGGCGCGATGCACAAACTGCAGGAAGATTAAAAGGAGAAGAAATGTAGAGGAAAGGCCACAGATATGCTTGCATCGCACATCTGAGTTCGAATCACTGTTTCCTGCCTCTTGTATGATGGATACGAAACAGGAGTTTGGATTATTAGCTTCCAAACTGTTCACATGTGTTTTCTCTGCTTACAGATGCCACAAACTCTGAGTTTACAGTTTATTCACACTGCAGCAGACTGATCCTCTGATCCTCCAGCCTGTCCTGTCCTTGTATGGAGCTGTGCCTTCACATGGCGCTGCTCCAATTCATCACCAGGCACCACATCCTCGTAATGCATCCAAAGAGACACAAATAAGTGGGACTGTAACTCCACATTGTCTCCCCCCCCCCCTTTTTTTCAGCTTTTCGCTCTGTGGCTGCTAATGTCTCGCTGAAAGACATGGCTGCAGCAACTGCTGCGCTCTGATGATGCTAACATCGTGTACCTCGGCACGCAGATGGTAACTACAGCTGACCGTTTCATAGTGGCTTACCCAAAGTAAAACCAAGGGCTTCTGAAAGCGGTTTGTTAGAGATATCTGTAGATGTGACGCATCTGGTTTAATGTAGATCTTTGAGCTGTAGCTGTACATATTTATTACATTAGAACTCCTCAGCAGAGAAGTGAAGAACTTCATTATCTCATTACAACAGCAGCTGTCAGCAAACAGCAATGCGACGCTGATGAGTCAGTTGTTGAAGGTACAATGGAGGAAGCAGGAAAATATGAGTGTAAAGATTTGAGCAACTTTTAAAGGGATCTAACTGGGCATGTTATTAACAATATTTTGATGATGGTATATATATTTATTCCAGATAGGAGTCATAGCCCCATTTACATGCTTCACAGCAGTTAGGTTATTAATTTAAGCTCTTGCATAGAATAAATAATAAAATGCAATTAAAAGACAGCTAATCAGGTCAGGGTAGTAAGGTGTTTTATTATGACGAGTGCCCTGTAGTAAAACAAACACCACCAGGTCTGTCCATCACCTCAGCTCCACAAATCTCCTCCCAGAGGAATGCAGCTCAAACACTGTGTCTGGGTGTACGCAGTGTCTCAGGATGCTGTTCCCGCTTGACACAGCGGGTGTTATCTAAGTCCTCCAGGGAGAAGAGAGGGCAACTTAAGATTTTCTGGATAGTGTTAATAATCTTTGTAGTGTCTTCTTGCCTCAGAGCAGCTTTAGAGCCACACAAAGAGGCAACATGTCCGCACATTCTCAGTGTGTAATGTGTAGAAAACCATTAGCAGCTCCCCAGTAAGATTGATCCCCCTGAGTATCCTCAGAAATGCTGCTGCTGAGGCTTCTTCCCAACCACCAGGGGCAAGAGCACCACTGGAGGTCCAGTGCACGCCCAGGAAGTTGAAGCTGACCATCCTCTTCAGATCAGCTGCAGGTCGAGTTTCACCTTCCTGAAATCAATCATCATTTATGTGGTCTTGCAGGTGTTGAGGACTAAGTTGCTTGTCGCACATTTCCTCGTTATATTCCTGCAGCCTTACTGTTCTGTCAGGAAACAATCAGATGAACTGAGCTAAATAACTTAGTTTGAATCTTTCCAACTCTGGAAATGCACTTATTCCAGCTGGTAATCAGAAAGTTTACATGACAGTGTCTTATATAGAGTAGGATTTAATCAGGTTAATATCCCAGCAGTAGTGTCTGGTGGTCGAGTCCAAGTGTGAAGGATAATAAAACTATATAAATGTTGAGCCTATAATGATGTAGAATTTTTGTTGCAGGGGGTCGTGGTGTGTTGGAGCCATGTTGAAATACATCCAAAGTGTCAGATCTTCTTGTGAACAAAAGTGTTTTTTATGTGTTGGAAAACCAAGGTTTACAACAAAAATAGAGGCGTCCTGCTCTGGTCTTTGACAGCCAATCGTCCAGGTTTGTGTGCTCCAACACACCTGATTCAAATGAATTGTATAGAACTTCATAGTAGAATAGAATAAAGTTTTATTGTCATTATATGTGGGTACAGTGAAATTGGAAGTGCAAGCCTTCCCAGTGCTGAGAGATTTAATTAAAAAGAAAAAAATTTTAAAAAGTCTGTTGGATCCACTGAATTTGAGTCTGGTGTGTTGGAGCAGGGAAATATTGAAAACCTGAATGACAGTGGTCCTCGAGGACAGGCTTTGGAGACTCCTCCCTTAATGTAACACTACACACAGTAAGTGTCTGACCATAAAACTCCTGACTTGTGCACTTACATTCATTAAGCGCACGCCTGGAGCCGCCATTGTCCTGCAGTATTCCAAGCCTGAGAAACCACAAATCACAACTTTGAGTTCCAGTCTAGAGCATCACATGATAGTTGGATATTGCATTATGGTACAGATTCACTATCCAGCAACTGGCTATTAGCAGTTTTACACACATACCATGGCAAATTGAGTAAAGATATTATTAGCGGTAGTGACAAAAATCAAGAGAGAAAGTAACAGAGTCATCATTGGACTGGCTTCAACGAAGCAAGATGGATGCTGAATTAGCCTTCGTTGTGAGGCGCAGATGTGTAAAAATCTGTAATTTGTCTTGTCTGCAGGGCCGGATTAAAAGTGCACAGGCCCCTGGGCCCAGAGTGTTCCAGGGGCCCCCTTCCCCACCGCAACATTGTGAAAATTGTGAATGATACACTGTGAAACAACATTTCTAACATCTCTTAGCCAGTGGTACCAATAGCAATGCACTAGAAACTGTGGTGTAACTATCTGGTTTTTTATGTACATTTTGTTTCATGTCCAAACTGCTGGTGTTTGCCCTACGTGGCCCCCAAGTGGATGTGGGCCCCTGGGCCTGTGCCCATAATGCCCATTGGATAATCTGGCCTTGCTTGTCTGTATCTCCAGAATGAGAGCTAACACCTATTACCACTTTCTACTGCTGGATGGCCGACATGTGAATCTTTAATGTGACACAATGGGAGGAGATGGGGGTATATTTAAAGTTTATGAGGAAACTGAGTTGGAAAGACACAATTCAGAGCTGATGAGTAGGCGGGGGACCACTTCATAAAGTGCAGCAAACCTTTTCCAGTTTTAACCAAAGCAGGACTTGTGCTCCAAAATGGCTGAGGACATGTGCAAAACATATCATTTCCCTCAAATTTAGTAGATGCATAAAAATGCATGAAATAGAAAGATTCTACTTTTGTCTAATTATATAAATTTACTCTTAAACCCTGGAAACAGTTCAAGCCTGAGCCAGTCCCCAAGTTTGCCTGTGGGCTACAACATCGACTCTGAGTCTGGCCTTAACTCAAGTGTCGATGATCACATCTCTTAAAATAGGTGCAAAGTAGTGAATCCAGTGCTTTAGACCTACACATGCAGACTAATCACTGTGGATAATTTGTATTGACATCGTAGCTTTAATTCCATGGCTGTAGGGATCAAAGTTAATACTCCATGAGGGAGCATTAAAGCAAAAAGGATGAGGAAGTCAGAGTGATTCTGACATGGCTGCTTGTTTGAAGTTTTTTGAGGCTGTCAAGAAACAGCGACCGCCGTTTTATGTAGACTTAGTTTGCTCCTGATAAGGCAGAGATGCTCATGCCTTAAAGCAAGGAATAATTAGAATGTCCACAACAAACCCAAAATACTAATTACGAAGGGAAATTTTTGGAGATGTGTGAAAATATAAAGAAAGGTGACCGAAAGTTGAGAAGTGGATCTTTTAGAGTGAGTCGCATTGGCCCGAGTACAGCTAACTGTGTGGCAAATGTTCCTAGAAAATGTAACTTAGTTTGTAATCCCTGTGTATCACCACTTTATCAAAGGTTCCTAATTCATCAACAGAACAACAGTTATATTTTAAGGAAACACCTGCTTTACAGGATTCTTAAGCAGTGCAAAGACAAACGATCAGCCTCTAGCGTCCAAAAGGTGAGACTGACTTAATCTTCAGTAGCAAGATCATAAACCAAAGCAATCCACTGCAGATTGTTCACATAAATAATTATTTCTGGTGCTGATATCTGTATGATTTCCCATTTTGACAGGTAATGCACATCAGGTGAAAGTGCAACCGGCGCAGTCTACCCTCTGTATGGGTCAGGAAATACATTCTGCCTCTAAATACATAAATAAATTATTGATTACATGCTAACTGTAGTCTAAATTAAGCTTAAATGAGCCTTTGTACACACACACACACACACACACACACACACACACACACACACACACACACACACACACACAAAATCTTATAATTGTAAGGTCAAATGATTTGGAAAAGATTTTTACTCTTAAACTGTAAATATTGTGCGTTTTTTAGCACTGAGTGGAGGTTTCAGAGACAGGGCTGAGAGTAAACTTCCTATATGGAAACACAAAGAAGCAGCAACCTCCTGATGGTCTTTCTGATGACGACCACACTATGCACATGAAGAAATAAGCACAAATAGCTGAATAATTATTGCAAAAAAGTGAGATGTTTAGTTAATTTCTAAAATAATCCATTGTGTCTAGTTATAAATTATTAATTCATTCATTCTCTGCACAACTTTGTCCAGTTCAGGGTCGAGGGGAAGCTGGAGCGTATCCCAGCAATTTGCAGGTGAGAGGCAGGACACTTCCTGGACAGGTTGCCAGTTCATCACAGGGCCAACACAGAAGCACAGTCGCTCACGCTCGCATGTATTCCTCTGGAAGATTTAGAGTAACCAATGAACCTAACATGCATGTCTTTGGATGGGGGGAAGAAGCCGGAGCACCTGAAGAGAACCCCCACATACACAGGGAGAACACAGAAAGGAAACCATTTAAACCTCCCCCAGCTGAGGCCCAAACCAGTAACCTTCTTGCTGTGAGCCCAAAAGATAATAATTTGAGGGAAATAGAGTTGCTTGAACGTCTATCAATGCTTTTCTTTTGCCAAGAGGAAAGAAATTTCAACAGGGGATACAAGTAGTCTTGTTTAACTCTTTAGTCACACAGTTTTTATTTTGTACATAATTACAATTAAATGGAAAGCAATCAACCTTCCATACCTGAAAAGCTGCTTTCAAGCATTTTATTTAGATAAATCTAAATAAATATATATTCTTTTTGTTCACATGGTAACGGCAGCACTAGCATAGTCCTAGCATCTATGCTAGCCTTGCTATTGCTATGAGCTTAATATCCTGGCAAATAATTTTTTTACAATCAAAATTACATGGTTGTTTTTTTATATTAATTTGCTAATCAGTTGTCACAAATATCAACCTACAGCAATACTTGTATCTTGGCTACGCTTGAGGCAGTATGGAAATTGATGGCTTGTGAAAGATGATGTTGCTCTGTGGTATTTCCTGCTCTGAAGATGAACACAGTAAAATATGATGTTTGAACTTCTGTGACTCATATCTGCTGCTGCTGCCATGTTTGGGCAAAGGGGCAAAGATGTGGGACATGTTATCCTCAACTTCTGTAACAGTGTGTCTAAACTTTGCCGACTCACCATCAATTTCTCCAGTTCATGGTTGCATAAACCCTGGAAATGAGAGGCTGCCATGTCACACTTTAAACCCAGTTACCAACCATTAAATAATGCATTTCATTACACAGAGTATGCACACTGTCCGGAGTTACACATCGCAGTACACAGTATCTTTGCGGTGGCAGCTCCTAAACTATGGAATACTTGATGAGCTGCCTTTATATATTAAACAGGCCTCCTCTATATCTGTTTTTAAATCTTCTCTGAAGACCCATATGTTTACGTGGCTTTTTATATGCAATGATAAGCTGATAAGCATTTTTTTATCTGATTTTATTTTGATTGTCTTGCAGTTGATTGTAGTTATTTTACTTTTAGTTGTAGAATTTTATATTTCTATTGTCCTCTTGAATGTTATTTATTCTGTTTTTAGGTTTAACCCCCACAATGTGGCGCTTTGTTCACTTTGTTTTTAAAGTACGTTAAAAATAAAATTGCAAAAAAAACATTTATCTGCACTGAAGGTGTCATGGTTAAGACTTTTTGTGCCTTAGTTTCAGGTTTCCTGTTTTATTTTGTAGTTTTTTATTGATTTCCTGTTCATTGAGTTCACCTGGTCTTGTTTTAGTTCATTCAGTACACCTGTTTCTTGTTTGGTTCCCCAGTGTATTTATACCCCTCACTTTCAGTTCTTGGTTGCTGGATCATTTTGTTTGTTTGTATAAGTCCCCTGAGTTCCTCCGTTTGAATGAATCAGTCTTGAATCTGCATCACTGTTTCCTTCATCTCTGCATTTGGGTCCACATCCCCACTGCCATCCTGACAGAAGGAAACTGCATCATTAAAATATTATTTTACTGCTTTTACATGGTCCCCAATATTGTTTTATAATTTTATTCTAGAGATTTATTCGAGAAGTTTAGTACATTTTTAGATGTTAGCTTACAGAACCATAAACTTTATTGAGGCTGTTGGTGTGACTCAAACCAGCAGCCCACGTTATGACATGTGAAAAATGATTCTCTGAAGAGATAATTCATAAATAAGGATGTTTTAACATCCAAATTTATGTCTTACTTTTGCTGTTTTGTGATTAAGTCTTATTCCACCTTAAAAAATGCTACTAATGTGTTCTGCTATTATCCTGCCGTTATTTGAAATTAGTCATGTTGCTCCTGGTAGTTTTTAAGAAGATAAAATGAGGCTTATAGTGAGGTATTTACTCTCCCTGTGATATAATATCTTTGTGGTTCCTCTGTGTTTCTGATGTACATTTGAAGGCTATCCCTCAATTATTCTGACTGACAAGCAATAGAGGTGTCAGTAATCAACTTGATGGCTTCCTGAGATATTTAACTGCATAACACTTCTATTAAATCTACGCAGGTTCACTTTTTTTAGCTTCTATTTTGGCACAGCTAATTCTTACTTTTTAATTTCTAAATGAATTGATCTGCTACTTTCTGGTTTTTACAGGAAGTAGTGCGGTTTCCTTTCAGGAGAAAAGCATTTATATTTCCTATTGAGTGAATTTACTTTGAAATGATGAAGCATGTCTTGATTCTGAGACTTCTGTACTAATCTCATATGTCTCAGCTTTATTTTAAGACCAAAATAAGGTATTAGCTCTTGTAACGGAGAAGATTTGCCCCCATGGCAGGAGGAGGAATAAACAGGTTTAGTTAGGAAGAATGAATAGGCTGTACCTGGTGTGACTTCTGGATGAGATTTTACTGATGGTGCACCTGAAGTTCACTCATTCATTCTTCTCATAAGAAGAGCACAAGCTCTGGTGGACAGTGCAAATCAGGACACCAGCCATGTGTGTAGTCAAAAAAAATTCCCTTAAAAAAGAAATAAAAAAATTATAACCTGTTGTGCTCATTATCTGTATTGCAGTCATTTTTCGAGAATTTCAATCTTATCAACTGTAATCCAATTATAATCCAAATATAACATTAATTTAAAGTAACCATGTCCATAAAAGTATGCATCATGGGGCGTCCCCCAGCAGACTTTCAATCTGTTTTCTTTTTCTTTTAGATACTCCAAGAACATTCTCTTATATTCTGCATTAATGCAGCTGTATCTACCTGGTTTTTCCTTTTTTTTCTTTGGTCATATGATTAGCTGTTGGAAAAATAAATATCTGACCAAGAAGTGCAACATAACCCTCCACTTTTCCACTATAGTTTTCCGTTCAAATTAAGATCAACAGGGCGTTATTATTCACTTTAGTTATTTTTACGTCATTCACATTTTCCAGTTTATTTTATTTATTTGCTATGAAGTTTATGGTATGTTTATTTAATGTGCTGAGAGTCATTTCAGTTTTCATGGCAATATGGTTTAAGGGAACTATTTTAAGTGTGTTCAAATGTAGTAAATGAAAAAGTCACAACAAAGCATAAAACTCAACTATATTTAACAAAAACAAAACATGACATTTTTTAAATACCACGTTTTGTTGATTCTTTTTTTTTTTTTGCCAAGTTCAACTGTAACTACAAAAGAAACTCAACTTGCTTTTACAGTTAACATCATATAAAAGTTATATTTAGAAAATAGAAGCAAACTTTTGTGTGACTTGAGATTTGATTCAACAGCTTTTCCTGTTCACATGGCAATGTTCAGATAAATTCACCAAAAGTCACATTTCACCACCAAAGATCGATCATCAACATGCTTGATGTTTGCCAATTGTGCAATGATGATACCTGTTAAATCATAGCAAGCTGTAAGAAAAGAAACAAGAAACTGCTTTATTTACTCTATATTCACTGTATTTTTATATATATATATATATATATATATATATATATATATATATATATATATGTATATATATATATATATATATATATATATATATATATATGTATATATATATATATATATGTATATGTGTGTGTGTGTGTGTGTGTGTGTGTGTGTATACCGTATATACAGTGTATGAATCAGATGTATAATAACATGTGAAGTAATATTTAAAACAATACAGTAGAAAATCATTTAAAAAAAACAAGGGCTCTACTCTGTCCCTGATTTCAGTGGCAAATAAGTAGATCTGCAAGTCATCTGCAAAGCAGTGAAAAGAGATGTTATCATTTGTCAAAGATGGACCTCAGGAGCAGCTTTGTAGTTCAAATTGTTCCTCTAATTTCTTCCATGTTACATATGAAATGAAATTAATGAAATGAAAAATACATTATTAATCCCCAAAGGGAAATTCAACATTTACATACATATTATATGTATGTATATTATATATATATATATATATATATATATATATATATATATATATATATATATATATATATATATATATATATAAAATATATATATATATATATATATATATATATATATGTATGTATATATATATATATATATGTATGTATATATATATATATATATATATATATATATATATATATATATATACACACATATTATATGTATGTAAATGTTGAAGTTCCCTTTGGGGATTAATAATGTATTTTTCATTTCATTAATTTCATTTCATATGTAACATGGAAGAAATTAGAGGAACAATTTGAACTACAAAGCTGCTCCTGAGGTCCATCTTTGACAAATGATAACATCTCTTTTCACTGCTATATATATATATATATATATATATATATATATATATATATATATATATATATATATAATATATATATATATATACATACATATAATATGTGTGTATGTATATATATATATATATATATGTATATATATATATATATATATATATATATATATACATATAATATGTGTGTATGTATATATATTATATATATATATGTATATATATAATATATATACATACATATAATATGTGTGTATGTATATATATATATATATATATATATATATATATATATATATATATATATATATATATATAAAATGCACTGCCTTTTTGATTGAATCCTCAGTCACTTATCTACTTTAGTCTCCATCTACTGTCTTCAGGTTTGGTTTAGTTTTCGCATAACAGCACCAGCATTAAATTCCCCAACACGCCACCCAAAACTGGTGGACATAGTGGATGTTTGTGAGACATTGGTTTCAGGTTATTCCTGGTCATAGAAGTTTGTGACATAATCAGTCTTCCTCTCACTGCTGCACTTTTTAGCTACAAAGATATTCCCATAATGCTTTTAAAAGTTGTCTATCATTTGTTGTCCAGCATGCAAACCCCACCTGAACTTAAGATGGTTTTTATTTTTATCCTTTACAAGGCATGTTTTTATACTGTGAAGCCTACAAAAGATGATGCAACACAGATTTTTCAGACTGCCCAAGATGCACTGTAATCTTAGGCTGAAAATACCCTTGTGTGGAAAGTATGTGAGAACTATTTGCTGAAGAAATCAATAAGTATATTTTGGAGCTGCACACTCACACTCTTCTTCCTGCAAGGAAGCAGGTAATAGTGGTTTAGTATGAGTTCAACACAAAGATCAAGGTTTGAATTAAAGGCTATAAAATCAAGGATTGAGTGTTCTCAGTTTCTCTCCTGACGAATCAAAAAGTCGGGTGCAATTTAGAGACAGTCTCTCTTCCATTAATTCAGCCTCAGAGACATTAGATGGTAGCTCCCTGATATTAACTTTTTAATCGCTCAGTTTTCAGTCTTTATAAAACGGCAAAATCTGCAAAATCGCATCAAATAGAATCAAGGATCATATACAGTATGTGTTTCTTCAGTGCACGATAAATGTATGATAACAGCTAGTGTATATGTATTATATGACATTTTGTGAGGCCTATTAGCCAAAAGTGATCAGCTGCAGTATCTCAGTGATCTGACATGAATAGATTTTTCGTTTTTGGGTCTCCCACATCAGAGTAAAAGTCAAACCGTGCCTTCGGGTATAAGATACGCCGACCTCTTTTCTCCTAACAACGTTCATGCTCTCTGTGTCTGTGCTGCTTGAACTCCTCCTGATCTCCTGGGTTGTCTCCTCCAACACTGCATCGATACTGCCTCCAGCTGTGTTTCAAATCAAGGAGCAGCTTCAATTTTCAAGCTTTTCTCTGACTGTAGGAATGCTTTCTTTCCTTTATGAAGACCTGCTCTTTTTTTTCTTTTCTTTTTTTTGCTTGTGCCATGATTATTGAAGTACTTATTCATACACAATATTTTAATTCTTGAAGAAAAAAAAAGCTACATCCATATAGCCCAGGGAACCTGATGGTCTCTTTGTGGATTTAAGAAAGTACAAATTACAAGATTGTCTGTCGCTTTAACAACCCATCCACAAATGGGTTGCAGTCCAATGACTTGACATTTCGAAGGACATCAAGCCACTTCATCAAGTACATCAAGTTACTTCTCATTTCCTTGTCATCATGGAAATCATTATAAACTATATAAAAACATCTCTTTGCAAGACAAAGTCTTCAATTTTCATGACTTATGCTAGCTGAATGCCCCACACAGCACACTGCTTCATGCTTAAATCCACCTCGGTTTGAGCAGACTAAATAAAACTGACTAAATAAGTAGACATTTATAATCATCACTTTTTTTCTGGGTTGAAATGATGATTTTTTTAGCTCGAACCACACTGGGGTCAGGTGATGAGCATCCAGGATAGGTAGAAACATGGTAACAATCGATGTCATAAACAACTTAATTATTAGACACTTTTAATAATTTATAGATTGTAAAACTTCTTTAATATCAACAGACTGAAAGGAATCCAAAGTTTATTGCTGAAATCCACTTCTGACAGAATCAAAAGACACAAAATATAAGATTTTGAACACTTCGTCTGATGAGACAAAATAGTAGTCCTAAACCAGCCAGTTTTCCGTTTCATAAATGTATTATTTATAGGTATTTAAAGCTGCACTACTACATTTTTACACTATGACAACTCTAAACGAATGAAAATTTTACATCTTTCAACTTGTCTCTTCTCTGAGCTCTCTCCAGTCAGTAAAAGTCAATCCAATGGTAATTCTCTTGCGTCAACATCTGACAATCATAAGACATACCACTGAACTATAGAATCCCAGATTTTAATAATTACTCTTAATGTCTATTAAGGGTAAATATTTTCCATTATTACTTTGAATTTGAGTTTGGAAAGTTTAAGATGATTTCTATCTGCTCTTTTTAAAACATTTAACAGGCTGCTTTGTAATTTAAAGGCCCCTTCTGCAAAGTAATTGACAAAATAAAAAGTCATGCAACCATATTAAATGTTTTGAAGGTTGAGCTAAACAGGCAGCTTCTAGCTACTAGCTGCTAGCTATCTGCTAACTGCTGGGACTATGACTAAAGATTCCCTAATATGTATAACTTAATGCAGATGATGTGGAAAAGAGGATTTGGAGGTAAAATAAGAGCTCTGGATACTGGCTTGATGAATAATAAAAACTTTATTACAAAAATCTAGCATCTAAAACCAAACCTGCGAGGACTCTTAATGCAAATTGTGAAATCCCACTTTTCACTGAAAGAGGAAAAGGAGTAGCCATTTAATCCATTTAAGTCCATGATATTTTTGTCTTTAGTGGGAATAACTTGAAGATGCATCATCTTGAGCATTACTGATGAGTTTTTAGAAGATTGCTAACTGAATGGATAGCTTTAGCTATTAGCAAGTTAGCGATCAGTTTTATTTCTGCATCTGATCATTTATGTTTGTTGTCATTTTTACTTTATATTACAAATGTTCTCTGTAGGAGGGGTGCATATTATCGTAAGTGTATCACATTTAATTTGCTCAATCACAATTAGTGAGAAGGAAACACTGCACTTAATTGTTTTTTGTATTTTTACAAACTCCAACTCTTCCCTGTTGTTCAAGTCTAAACTGGAACTTTCCTTTTAAAATGACCTTTTTCCTTTTATTCATTTTAGTGTCAAGAAATATAGGCAGTGACTCACAGGTCAGCCAGGTTAGTGGAAGAGTTATGTTTGTTAAAATTTCAGGCAATGGTACAGTATGAAATATGACAGACCTAATGCACTCTCCAAACATGGACAAAGGTAGTTCCATATAGCGTTGAGCCATAAATGACTTAAACCTAAAGAACATAGACTTTAGAGTATTGCATAAAACACAGAAAAAAAAATACTATTTATATATTGGGACCGGTCTTATGTCAGATTGGTATGCTGTAACTTGTTGCAGCTTTGTTCCATTATCATGGGGGATTGGATCGAAGTCATGACTCAATGCAATCAGTTGGTTTCTATTATAGGATATGTATGAATTGGCTTGACATGATGTGTATGTTGATTCGTATATGTAAAGTGCCCTGTGACAACATTGTTGTGAAGTGGCACGATACAAATAAAGTTGAAATACTGAATCAGTATTGGCACCTTGAAATTACTGATACTTAGGGGTCTCACTGTGACCAAAATAAGGCAGGTTGTGATGTTTGTTCTGTGTGTGAAAAGGTCTGACAGCTTTATGGAAAAATATAACAGAATTTTGCTGGACAACACAAGATGATTGTCAACTCTTTCCAGTCTATTTTCTGTTTTTTGTGGCTCATAAAACTAAATGCTTTCAATTTAAACACTGTGTGGGTTCTCGTAAGAATAGTCAGATACACATCTTAACAGATGAGTATTTCTAGCCCTTATCTAACCAGCTGTGTAATAAAAATAATATCCTGAAGCACACACCCTCTCATCTGGAAGATCCCCAGTAGAACCAATTTTGGATCACTCCCAAATGGAGTTTTGCTACAATTTGATGACTGCCTTCACGACCAGAGGACATGTTCTAAACATAACGTCAGTGATGAGACAAGGATGTTTTTCCTCAACATTCCCTGCAGCTGCAGCATTTCACCAGTTATCACCAGTATCATTAAGATACTCAATGCGGATTTTAAATCTCTCAAATGTGTGAATCACTAAAAGCTTTCCCGCAGGTGTTGCACTTAAACATTATTCAAGAAGAAAAGCACAACCAAAGTTGAGGTAAAAGGAATGCAGCAATATCTATGCAGAATGGCTCTTAAGTTCAGAAATAGATTTTTCATAACTCTGGTAATTTGCTCTATGACACAATAACTTGTAGAACCACCCTTAACATTAACTTGAAGTAATGACTTTCTGTGTGATGTAATCAATCTCTCATATCATTATGGGGGAATTTTGGTCCACTCTTCTTTGTAACATTGCTTCACTTTGTTGATGTTTGCAGACGTTTTATGTAGGCACAGCTTTCTCAAAGTCCTTCCAGTAAGGTTTCAGTAAGGTTGTTCTTTGACTGAGCCACTGAATCGCTTTATTCCTTTCATTTTCAGTCATTCTTTTTTTAAGGTTTGCTGCTGTTTTTCTTAAAGTGGAACTAATATGTGCATTTCAGGCTAATTTATTTTTATTTCTGAGCCCAGAAGGGCTGGGATTGATCGAATTATTGTCACAAATCGCTTTATTTACTTCAGACCGACCCTCTCCGTAGGCTGTCAGATCAGCCTGTGGGCAAAATGAGTGGATTGAGACTCTTCCGCATTAAGCCCCGCCACCGCGCTATATCGGGAGCGCGCACCGCACCTGCTTTCGCCGTCATTGTAACATCTCATAAACAGACGGATTAGCCTAATATGAACTCAATAAAAAACACAAAATACAATGTCAACACACAGCATACAGCCCTACATGTTGGAACCTGAATCAGACCCTGAAAACGAAGTGGAAAACAGCAACCCACAGCAACGAATGCAGCAGGATGTCTCTCTTTGGTAAACTCACCAGCCATCGTTGGAAATAACTTTATCCGACGTTTCTCCACCCGCCTGATGTATTTGTACATGCCCTTGTTAACCAGTAGAAGGTAACCAATCACCGAACCTTATCCCCCGGGACGTCACAAGGATTTCCAAGTAGAAAAAACTCTCTAAAACAACGCGTTTTTCGTTGCCATGGAAACCGAATGGAGAGCGTGCTGGAACTCAAACTCAAACATGCGTTTAGGTGATAAAAAAAAAAAACAGTGCCATTCACATGTCTGATGAGGATTCAACACTGTAATACTGTAGAAAGCTCAGAAAACTCAAAATACCATAATAGCACCCCTTTAAATGTTTTCCTATTCCTATTGTAGGAAAATAGAAAATAAATGTCGTGGAAAAAATGTTAATAAAGTACTTCCATGTATTATTATTACATAAAGTAGAAGCATGGGATGAAAAGTTGTGTGAAAATGTGTGAAAATTTAACAAATTTTAACAAATTAATTTCATACCTACCAATGATTTAAAATCTAATGTTCTGCTACTTCATTTTCAGATTCTTTTACCAACTGTGTTTTTTTATTGTTCTTTATTAAATGTAAATAAATAAAATGAGCCTTTCTTATACTGGCATCTGAAATGAATAGTATGAAGCTAACACTGATAACACTTTACAACATACAGTTGTGCCTGTACACTTTCATTTCATCACTCCCAAATAAGAACAGTCAGTGTATCCATCCAACAACAGATGATCATACTGCTATGAGTAAAGCAAAATAAAATAAATAATGGGCCTAAATTAAATCCAGTCAGTTCCAGAAAACACAAGTATGGTCTAGCAGATATTAATAGATGCAAATCTAAAAACATATTAAACATGGTCATTCTTTTTTTAAAAAGTTGAGTAATCCATTTGTGATAGTTGGGGCAGTAGAAATATTAGACTGAATCAAAATCTGTCTACCTCTGTGGTGAGTCTAAGGACCACAGCAAGGACCTGTCTCACTATATCAGTGACACAAACGATTTAATGCACCAAACCTTATCCCCCAGGACGTCACAAGGATTTCGAAGTAGAAAAAACTCTCTAAAACGACGCGTTTTTCGTTGCCATGGAAACCGAATGGAGAGCGTGCTGGAACTCAAACTCAAACTCAAACATGCGTTTAGGTGATAAAACTCAGTGTCGTTCACATGTCTGATGAGGATTCAACACTGTAACACTGTAGAAAGCTCAGAAAACTCAAAATAACATAATAGCACCCTTTTAAGTCAGTCTTGTTACTTGACCCAATGTCAGCCAGGTTTTAATCAATCCTCAACCACTTAGCTTGACAGTTGGAATAAGCTATTTGTCCTGATATGCTGTGTTAGTTTTCTCCATGAGATGCTATACATGTCAACACATCACCTTGGTCTCATCTAGCCAAATTACATTGTTCAAGAAATCTTGTTCCTTCAGATGACTCACCTTTAATGTTCAACATGCTAAGTGAGGAGTGTAGAGTCTGAGATGGAGCTCATGGGATTTTTGCAGCTTCTCTGATAAATACAAAAGCTGATCTTGTGGTCCACTTGCAGGGGCATCCACTCTTGGGAAAATTTGAGTTGGACTGAAAAACTAGTGACAAATAGTTTGGAAATGACTTTGTACCACTTTTCAGATTAATGAATGGCAACAATTGTTCCATAAGATCAGATAATTGGCAATCTCTTTCCTACTTGGCACTGTGTTAGCACACATCTAGCATCAAAATAAGTCTGGTGGGTACACTTGCTGATGATCAGTCTATGAAATGCATTTGATTGGCAATGCCTTGATGCTACATCCTCTTAATTTGTAGTAGAACAATAAGGGCAGACTTCATTTTTGCAGTTTGACTTTTGTTGAATGATTACAAGGGTTTGCATGGTGGTGTAGTGGTTAGCACTGTGGCCTCACAGCAAGAAGGTCACAGGTCCAATCCTCCTGAGGCCTTTCTGTGTGGAGTTTGCATGTTCTCCCAGTGTATGTGTGGGTTCTCTCCAGGTTCTCCAGATTCCTCCCACCGTCCGAAGACATTCATGTTAGGTTAATCGGTTACTCTAAATTGTCCCTAGAAGTGAATGTGAGCATGAATGTTTGTTTGTCTCTCTGTATTGATTCTGCGACACACTGGCTACCTGTCCAGGGTGCACTCTGCCTCTCACCCAGTGATGGCTGGAATAGGCTCCAGTTTCCCCCCGACCCCTAATCGGACAAAGCGGTACAGAAAATGAATTAATGTCATTTGTCATATGCTGTCTAAGCCATCAACAGATATTTCTTATTATTAATCACATACCCAGCTGGTATAATAATAACTTGACCAGAGGAGATGGAAAACATCTGAAAAATAGCACAGATCCCAAGACCAGAAGTATAGACCACAGATCCCACTAGAAAACACGTGGTGTTCTAGACTCCACTTGGTACATTAAAACCATATATATATATATATATATATATATATATATGTGTGTGTGTGTGTGTGTGTGTGTGTGTGTGTGTGTGTGTGTGTGTGTATGTGTCTGTGTGTGTGCTGTGTCTGTTGAATAAATCTTCCCTTGAATTATGAGACAAAGCCATACTCTTTCTATTCAAGTTGTGAATATAATTATTCTGCTCATCTATAAATTGCAAAAGTACAAAAGTAAGTTCTAAACGTCTGATACACAGCTTACCCAATACAACAGTTCATACAGTGCAGTGAGGTTATTTAAGTCTACACACATTCACTCTCTCTGAGGTCAGGTTCTCCACATTCAGCAGCTGACTGCCCTTCATCACTCAGATTGTTTAGATGACTGTATGCACCCAGGATTTACTGGATTAACCTTTCATAGAGAAGAGACAAAGGGTGGGGTCTGGTCCAACTCGGGTCTTCCAGAGACTGTATACAAAGAAAAACTAGGCTGTCTGCTGCCACATTGTCCTCTGGTTGTTTGACTTGGCTGTCTGTGAATTAGTCATTCTGTGTCTTTTGAAAATGAACTTCTTCGACAACCAACTTACAGTAGGTCTGCACACAGTTTCTACACACTTTCATTTCTGTTGAACTCATATCATAATATTTTATTTACCAAATTTTGTCTTTTATGTTTGAAAAGGTAGAAAAAAAAACAGCCTTACAAAAGTTTTTGTTTCGAATCAAAACACCCTTTTTCCAAAGTCCTTGGGGAGCCAAAAATGAATAGCTATTAATTTTTTTGTTTAATTTTTTCTGTATTAATTTTCCTTCTCAGTGGCTTCATCTTCCATTTCTTTAAACTAATTAAAAAAATGAATAAATGTTTGGAGAAAAAAAACCTTTTTCTTATTTTGAGCAGGCATGGGAGAAGGGACAAGACCTGCTGAGATAGAAATACAGAGATTTAGAATAGGAATGAGATTTTTATTTTATTACTTCACAAACTATTCAATTTCTAATGAAAACACCACAGGATACTAAAATTTAGAAATCCATCTTTTTAAAGTTAGGGCCTGGATTAGCTTCTTTCAAATGTTTCTTTTCATAAAAATACAGAGTCACTATGGTGAATTTAGAAAAAAGCCACTGTGAAAGTAATTCTCCAGAATAAAACCTTAAACAGACGTTGATGGATTGAGCCCAGAAACATGGATCCATATGGAATTGAAGTCCAGATTATCAGTTTTTACATAGCTTACCTGTTTTAGAGGCCCAAATTGAGCATTCTGAACACAGGATCTTCTCAGATTATTTCTTTTAACTGAGCTAGCAAAAAGTCTTGAGAGGATTCCAAGCGTGGTATTTGCATTTGGAGGCTTTTCTGAAACCGTGAAAAAGCAATGAAGTCATACTAAACAGGCCATCCTCTAAGGCTGCACTGTTTGTTGTGGCTAAAAATTCAAAATAAAAACTGTATTATTGTCATAATATTTCCAGAGCTAACTCTATTTCCCAGAGGAAATGTTGTAATATTGGATTAATATTTATCATAGACAGACACATACCATAAATCAATAATAATACAGCTTGCACATTGCTCACATTGCTCACTCCTGTTGGATGTGCAGTATTTTATTTAACATTATGCTTACATTCTAAAGGAAAACGGTCATAATTAATGTGATTACAGGAGAATGGTAATCAGGGTGGCAGGTGGTAGAGCTGCTTGTTGTGTGACCTGATGGTCGGCGGTTCGAGTCCTGCTCCCCTAAGCAGCTGCAGCACCGAGGGGGACATGATTGTTCTCTGTGGGCCGGTCCAAAGCCTAGATAAATGCAGAGGGTTGCGTCAAGAAGGACATCCGGCGTTAAACCTTTGATTGTGCATTGATTCCCTCTGGCGACCCTTTCAGAGGGACAAGCCGAAAGGGAAACAACAACAGGAGAATGATAATCAAGGGAATGAAAATTTCTCCATGTAGTTTTTGTACTTGAGTGTTTAACTGTGAGAAGTTCCTCAGAGCTCTGTAATGATCCCCATCTTATTTACTTTGTCCTGGACTATTTGCCTGAGGACAGCAGGCCAAACAGAGTTTGTGGTGCAACAGATTGTTTACTATTTTATGTGCATTTTAGAGGCTATAGAAACTTTATAGCTATTCCTGACAGAAAGTCCAAGATCCAATTGTCCACAATTAATAGTATAATGATCCCAGGTCTGATGATTCTGGACACCAGTCTATAACGGGGACTTGTGTCGAAAGCAGAACTGAACTCTACAAAAGGTAGCTTCCCAGATGCTCCACCTGTAGAGCAATAAGGATAACTATTACTATGGTACCCTCTGTAGACTAGTAGCTCTGTGAGGGACTGGATGCAGAACTAACTTGGCTGGCTGAGTTGTGTTCGTTCAGACCAGTTTTACAAAGATATTGATGATGACTTGTATGAGTGGTGATGGATGTCAGTCCAGCTGATGATGAACTTCTTTGGGTTTGGTACAATGATGTAGGACTTCGGGCAAGGCAGGACAGAGAAAGCCATTGGTTAAAGATTTTGGTAACGGTTGGACCAGTTGGTCTACACAGTCACTCAGTACCCATTCAGGGGTTTCATCAAAGCATGTTCCTTCTTGTTCCGTCATAATGCTTGTTTCTCAGTTCAAGGTCAGCACACTTCCAAGTGCGCAGACTACATAGGCTACAAAGTGTTCTACATAGTCTGCACACAACTAAGTGCGCTCACTGTCAGTAAAATGAGATGGCCTATCTAGTGTAAGAGAATTACCCATAGTGCTCCAGTCCTCCGTTGCCTAGCAATTACGTATGCCAAGTTGATCTAATTACTGATCCCATTCTTCTACAAAAAACACAAAAATATTTTCAAAATTGCAGAAAATGGTGCCCGTAATTTAAATTAGATTTATTTTCATTTTCCTTTGTGAATCAATTACAAACGTGGAGTAGGCAGTTTAGACAAGCTCTCCTCTGGCTGACAGCTCATCCTGTCCAGCTGACGTTAACTTCAGTGGAAAATCCTTGTGGGACACATATACAGTCATCCTCATATGTATTCATACCCTCCCATTAAAGTAGGAGAAAAACAACTGCCTGGGAAATAAGCTGAAATTGACAAAAGTAATAATAAATAAAAGTTTTATGAAAATCATGACATTATTTTCTAATTCTGGTTCAATAAAAAGTTTGTTTAAAACGCATGATAAAATAACATTTGTTACATCACTCAAAAACTAATTTTTTTTTTTTTTTTTTAAATCCATTGATGTTTTGACTACTGCAGATGTTTTCTGTTCCTCCCAGTCAGACTTCTGCACCTTGTAGCGTATTATCATTAACGTTAACCTGTGATCCAATGTCGGAGCGACAGTGGGTTTTTAATTATTAATTTGCTGTGTCCTTAGACAAGCGGACAATCTCGGGGCACCACCCAGCCCCAAATTTGTTATACAGTCAGGCAGGGAATACCGTAATAAGACAATGATATTTGTCTAATAACAGATAACCATCAGTCTCAAAATACGCTTGCTGTGAGTTCTCGTCAGAGGGAACAAATACTTCTCAAAGATCGGTCACGCTACCACGACTTCTTAAAATATAACACACTTTATTAAAAACCATACCGGTTAAAATCATCAGGCACAAATGAAATTAATAATGTAAACCAGAAATAGCGTCAGCTTTTGCTCTGGAATTTGGTCTTTGTGTGCTGTGGATACAAAAGGGACCTCCTGGGGTGATGGACAACAGGCTCTTACCAGGGTCCAACTTCAAAAGGGTGCCACAGTCGGTCTGTGTAGACATTTCCTACCAGGAACAAGATAAACCCATCAGGGTTCCTGGTTTAAAGTGGAGGTCTGTCTACCTGATTTTTAGGGCTTTCATTGAGCTCTGTTTTGGAGATGTGTGGATGGACTTCCTTTTGAAATAGAAAGTCCTTATCTGATTCGGGGGTTAATTCAGCCTTGGGAGGTTGCTACAACCTGTTGACATGTATTTTGCCCCACTGTTCATCAGAAAAATGCTCTAATTTGTCCAGGATCGATTTGTTTGTGTGTTTGTTTTTTTTCTTTAACTCAATTAAATGATATTGTCCTATACCACTGAAATATAATTAAGCACATTTTTAATTATTGTTCCTTAATTCAGTCTCCAATTAATTGAGTGACTCAAATAAATTCTGCCTTTTCTTTAATGAAAGGGAACTAAGACATCTGAGGATGACTGTAATGAAATTCCTTTGTGCTTCATCCCAAGGATGAAGCGTTTAGTGAATATCTCAGACAATGGAGTCTGGAGGAACACGGGATGGAAGAAGCATCATGGGAGGAAAAGCCCCTACATTGGATTTACCACCGGCAGATCACCGAAGTGGCCGATATAAACAAGTCCTATCAATGGCTGGAGAGGGCTAATGGCACAGAGGCATGAATCATGGTAGCACAGGGGCAGGCCCTGAGCACCACAGCAATCGAAGCCCAGATCTACATAGACAGATAAAATGGTGGTGTCCAACCAACCTGACACAGTGATCATGGATAAGCAGCAGAGGAAAGCCGTAGTAATCGATGTATTCATCCCCAATGATGGAAATATCAGGAAAAAGGAGCATGAGAAACTGGAGAAGTACTAAGGCCTCAAGGAAGAACTAGAGAAGGCCTGGAGGGTGAAAGCAACAGCAGTACCCATAGTGATCGGAGCACTGGGGGCTGTGTCCCCCACACTGAAGAAGTAGCTTCAACAGATACCTGCTGATACATCAGACATTTCCGTCCAGATAACCGCAGTTCTAGGAACAGCTAAGATACTGCGTAGGATCCTCAATACTAATAATTGAAGTCTTATCCATGCTGTTCATGGCAAATACCCAAACAATGTGTTTTAGATTTATTAAGTGATATCAACATTGATATACTTTTACCTGATATATGATAAGGCTGAACACACATGCACACACAGCAGCAGGATTTATAATGTTAATGGGCATTCAGTTAGCTTGCTATTATTAGCACATTGTCTGATATAAACACATGCAGTTGACACAGCAACTAGCTTCTCTCATTCATTCAAACAGGACAGTGGTACTTAACACCTGGAACATTAGCTAGAAAAACGTCGGCTAACTCCTGCCTCAACACACATAAAGGGTAATCTAAGTTTAAGCGCAGGAGCAATCAGGAGGACTGGTAATCATAACAGACACTTACACCACTATTGCGGTTCACCAACTCAGGCAGCACATCATTCAGCCAAGAGCGCTAAAATTTCTCCCTATCTGAGTCGGGGAAGGTAGGACAATAGATCAAACCATTACGGTGGCCCCCACCGATGGGGGTGATTGTGTATGAGTGCATGAGGGGAAGTGCTACAGGATTACTTTTTAAACCAGGTAGTGTATAGTTTCTACACTTTTATAGTTTGTTGGTTTTTGTTTTTCTGTTTTATTTTTAAAAAAAACTCCTACACTAAAAAAAAGAAGAAAAAAAAACAAATCAAAAGTTTAGGGGTGCTTTGCTTCAGTCCAGGGGTGCTTCAGCACCCCCAAATATGGACTAGAAACGCCTATGTTACATTGGAGTTCTGAGTGCCGGTTCACTGCATCAATTGTTAGTTCAAAGAAGGAAAAATAAATTTTAAAAAATGGGGAGGGAAAGGATTGGATTTATAACTCCTCATTCATCTGTCAACTTCTTTTCTCCCTCTTTTGAAAGAGCTGAGCAAGCATTTGGTGTCAGCATATTTGGTAGTGTGTGCATGACAGTGTGTGTGGATGTGTGTGTGTGTGTGTGTGTGTGTGTGTGTGTGTGTGTGTTTTAGAGGATCAGATGTCCCCCAGACAATAAGACGCCTTATTTAAAATAACCAGGAGAGACCAAGAGAAGGAGTGATAGAGGAATGAAAAAGTGTAAGTACAATGATTAAGATGTTAGACGGAGCATTTCTCCTGCTGTCATTATTTTTGACGCTGTAATTATCAGATATGGGAAAAGTCTGGTCCCACAAAAGGGAAATAGAATTTTAGAGAGCATTTCATGCCATCAATGTTTTATTTATTTCTTCTTTTTTATGTCACTTCGACCCAAATTAAAGGTGATACCTAATACTTCATTTTTAATTGTGTTTTACCCCTCATGTTTCAAATTCACTGAAAGCTTGCCGACTTTCTCTGTATTACTTTCTCATCCTTTGTAAGTGAGTTTAATTACAGCACCTGGTGTGTGAGGGTCATGTCACAGCTGCAGCTCCTCACCTGCTCTTTAAATACCTGGTTGGAAGTAGATCTATTTGTAAAAGTCAGTTGCCTTATTTTTTCTTTGTCTAACTTGACTGGTACCTACCCTTGCCTTGACTTGTTTCTAATCTGGAGTCACTGGAACAAGTTGTAACTGAAAAAAATCATGGTTGGAATTGGATGAGTGACTCAACTGTTGCAAAATAATCCACTTCCTTATCTATGTGCTGGCTGCACTGTGAGGCATCAAATGATCAGCTTTGATACATGATGTTGAACCTGCACTGACACTATTTGCCTTCACACTTACATTTATGCTCATTGGCTGCTAGCCTTGGGTAGTAATGATACTTTGTATGTATGTTGGTCTATAATGTTTCATGTATTGATGAGTACATACTGTAAAACATTAAGGTTCCCACCACTGAACTTCATATTGTTGTCATAGTTACTGGTGCTGTAATCATTTAGTAGTTTAGAGGAAGTTCAGTCAGACTGGAGAGTTAACGTGGCTGCAGTGCTACCCAACTCTCTTTGTGTACTGTTTCTGCTTTCATTACTGGTGAAATAGGTACACAATTGTCCATATGTGTTTGCTGTTAGTAATATTCAAGAATACTTCTATTCATTATATGTAAAATTAAGTTAAAGGCAGCAAAAGCTAGTTTCAGTCGCTAATTTTAGCATGTTAGCTTTCTTGTTTTGTTGTGTTTAATTTGACATTGCAAGTGTGTTTATCCATTATACTTAATGTATTGCAGACAGAGCAGGTCAACCAGGACGTGGAGACTAAGCTTCACTTGTGTGAACGAGACTCCTCAATGTGGTCGGCGAACTTTCCTTGGGTGGAATATTACCTTAACTTGCTTCCCTCCAGTTCCACAGGGTTGTCTACATTCTAACTTTATGGATATCAGCTGCCTGTCTTTGACTTACAGGAGATTGCCATCACAGTCCCATCTGCCCACACAGCTGAGATGTGAGCGAGTATGAAGGAGAGCTCTGCAGTGCATTCCCGGGCTGCAAATCGTCTGTGGATTGCTGCACCAGTGTATCAAGTGGGGCAGAGGGTGTGGTTATCGACCAAGGACCTTCCCCTTCATATTGAGAATCGCAAGTTGGCCCCTCACATCTTTGGCCCTTTCGAGATAACCAGGGTGGTTAACCCCGTGGCAGTGCATCTTCGTCTGCCTAGGACCCTGAGAGTCTGCCCTACTTTCCATGTCTCCCGTATCAAGCCTGTGTCCACTTCCCATTTTGCGCCCTCCTCCAGGCTCACTCCTCCCACCTGGTTTGTTGATGGGGGGCCTGTCTACACTGTTTGGCCTCTACTCCGCTCCTGGCAGTGGTCTGTGGGTTGCACTACCTGGTTGACTGGGAAGGCTATGGACCGGAGGAGCGCTCTTGGGTTCCTGCTTGTTTTATTATGGATGAGTCCCTTGTTCGGGAGTTTCATCTCTGGTGGTCGTCTGGAGTTGGACCTTGAGGAGCGGGTACTGTCATGTTTTTCTTCCCTGATCTGCCGCCACTCATCAGTTGGAACTCTTTCCACCTGGGGATTCCTAATTGCCCCTGTTGCTCATCAGTCTCATTCAGTTCACCAGGTCTTCTGCCCATTTTGTCATAACTCACAGCTTACTTAAACACTCTCCAGTCTCTTCCCCTCTACCAGGTTATCAGCAGATTCATCTCTAGTTGTTGTCTAGCATTCTACGGATTGTCTCCAGTCGCCGACTTACCGCTTCACATCCCAGGATTCCTCTCCTTGCCTTGCCCACAACGGACACTTCTAGCCTCTCTGATTTTCTGGTCACAGACCCTTGCCTTGTCTTTGGATCCCCGAGCCTCGCCTATCATCCTGGATAACTACTTCATCATAATCTTGACCTATTGCCTTCATCCTTACCCTCTCAATGGAGCCTGGACTCTCACAGCTGCTTATTCACCTGGATTGATCCTCTGCTCCTTAGTCTCATCTCTCACTCCTCATCCTTAAATAAACTGGTTTTTGTTCACAGCTCCTTTGTGAGTGGCTGAACATCCAGGTCCTCACAGTAATTCATTAGTTTTCTGCATCTCTTTGCTTTGTTTCCATG